>NC_068357.1:91404533-91532033 GCF_020536995.1 Dreissena polymorpha | reverse complement strand
TTTAACATTTTGCAATAACTTTTGCTATATTGAAGATAGCAACTTCATATTTGGCATGCATATGTATCTCATGAAGCTGCACATTTTGAGTGGTGAAAGGTCAAGGTCAAGGACATCCTTCAAGGTCAGAGGTCAAATATATGTGGCCAAAATCGCTCATTTTATGAATACTTTTGCAATATTGAAGATAGCAACTTGATATTTGGCATGCATGTGTATCTCATGGAGCTGCACATTTTGAGTGGTGAAAGGTCAAGGTCATCCTTCAAGGTCAGAGGTCAAATATATGTGGCCCAAATCGCTTATTTTATAAATACTTTTGCAATATTGAAGATAGCAACTTGATATTTGGCATGCATGTGCATCTCATGGAGCTGCACATTTTGAGTGGTGAAAAGTCAAGGCCAAGGTCATCCTTCAAGGTCAGAGGTCAAATATATGTGACCCAAATCGCTTATTTTATGAATTCTTTTGCAATATTGAAGATAGCAACTTGATATTTGGCATGCATGTGTATCTCATGGAGCTGCACATTTTGAGTGGTGAAAGGTCAAGGTCAAGGTCATCCTTCACAAGGTCAAAGTCATCCTTCAAGGTCAAACATCATATAGGGGGACATTGTGTTTCACAAACGCATCTTGTTTAGCATATGTCAACGCTCTGAGGCTACACATCACGTTAGTTGCAAAAATGTAAACATTTCTTCCAATTATGAAACGGGTTTATCTTCCATAATTCTTGACAACGTTGTACCTAAGCTGTGTTATTAGCAGTTTTTATGCAAGAGTAACTGAAATCCGGTAAAAATTAGACCAGTAGATATGCATAATAATTGGATTTGTGACCTTTATAGAGCCTTTAAACCCCATAAAACCAGAGCGAGACTCTGTCTCAATTAGAAAATACTCATTGCTAACATTTTCTAGGAGGTACCGAGGAGTACAGTCACATGGTAGAACACCTCAAGGAGCTGTTCCCAGGCACCAAGATCATCGTGGTCGGGTTCAGCATGGGAGGAAACATTGTCACCAAGTACCTGGGAGAAAATCTGGACCATCAGCGCGACATACTGTGTGGGCTTTCAGTGTGCCAAGGATACGAGATAAACAAGTATGAGCATACAGATAAGCCTTGCTCTGGGAAAACAAGGTTTAATGCATGCGCATAAAGTGCTGTCAAAAATAAGCCTGAGCAGTCCACACAGGCTATTCACTTTACGCTCTTATGGTATTTTTGTATTTTTTGTTTGAATGGAGTCTCTTCTAAGTTAAAATGTAGTTTAGGCAGAACTATTTACCCTGATAAGCCTGTGTGGCTTGAACAGACTAATCTGTGACCACACTTTACACACATGAAACAAGCCCCATTTTCCCAGAATGAGGCTCAGATTCAGAACCTGCCCCAAATGATAATTACTTCTTTTTTTTTTTGTATACCACATTTATATAGCACCCTTTTCATACCGTATGTGCCAGAGCTCTAGATAAGGATTTGTGAAATTAGTACCGGTACTGCCACTGACAGAAAGAAAAGGAGTAACGCTGAAAATCAATTAGTACCTGTACTACCATATCCAAAAATACAGGTAGTACTGTACTACCTGTGTTCTTGGATATTGAAGGGTGTATAACTGACTTTTCAGAAACATTTGCAACAATTATAATAAACATATTTAGCTTCTTTAATTATGATGAAAATACAAAACACATTAAAACTCATAACTTAATACTATTTCTTCATTTTTATTGACAAAAATACAAGCCAACACGTAAACTAAGTAATAGAAGACTAATATCACTGTCAGAAAAGCTTAAGCAAACACTTCAACTGTAATACAGTCAATCTGATATTAACATGTTTTAGCCTTTTTCCTTGGTTTATATGCTTCACGAAGTCTTTTCTTTCTCCTTTTCTTGTAACTTAACCATTTTTTCACTGCTGGCACTGGATCAAACTGCTGCAGCTAAATACTGATTTTAAGAAGAACATCAAGTTTATCTGTACTTAAAGAAGCTCTGTATTTAACCTTAAGTCTATTCTGGGCACTAAAAGTACGTTCGCATTCTACGCTAGACACTGCCATAACAAGTGCAATAGATGCTAAAATGAATCCTCAACAGTTTTGGTTCGGATATGGTTCCCATCATGCTTTCTTCCTTTTTTGCCACCAATGCAATTAAATTGTCCAATATCGGGGCGACAATGTCATTTTCTGAGCTAGCACATTGGATTTCATGATGGTTAGACGACCTTATGTAGCCTAATAAAGTGTTTTTTTTAACAGAAAGCGGCTTAGCTGGCCTCCCCTTGCGCATAGCCATATTGTTTTTGACGGGTTTACGAGTATCGAAAATGACGCGACGGAATAGACATACATATCAGAGCCCAGTCTCAAACTTTTCGGTAATTTTAATTAACGAAAAGCGCCGTTAGGTTACAGACCAACCAATCTCGCCGCGCTGACGCGGACGTATCGATACGGCCAGATGTTTTTCGTAAATGCGTAAAAGGGATATTGAAGTCGTAATTGTACGGCCAGTTTATAAAAATAAATGCGTAAACCTTCATTAAAAAGCCGTATGTACGGCCGTTATCTAGAGCTCTGGTATGTGCGTTCAGAAGCGCTTTACATTTTTCCATGATCACTGGGTCATAATACGTCTGTTAACATCTTGGCGCAGTATGCAGCATCGGCACATTGGCTTATTTCCCTCACAGGTACCTATTTATACACCTGGGTGGAGAGGAGCAAATGTGGGAGAAATTTCTTGCTCAAGGAAATTCCAGTGGTCAGGGCAGGATTCGAACACAGGACCTCTCGATACCTAAGCCAGCGTCCTACCATTAGACCACTGCTCCCACAAATGATTACGTTTACTTATTTTATTCTGTAATCTTAAATGCAGTTCAACACATTGCATGTACTTATCCACAAATAATTGTGACACACATTTCTTTGCAGGTGCAAGGAGCAGCTGATGCAGTGGGGTAATTGTCGGCGTATATACACCTACCTTATGACTCTCAATATACGCCGGCTGCTGTCTCGACACAGGGCAACGCTGTTCTCAGAGGAGGGGAGTATTAAATATGGGTTCAAAAAGGAGGACAAAGTGTTCAAGGCCACTTCCTTATATGACATTGATGACAACTACACCTGGTAATTGCCCATTTTACATAGTGTGAGAGTTTAGTGTTATCTACTTTAAGAGCCGACCACAAAAACATTCCTTTCATTGCATTTTTATGCCCCCCTTCGAAGAAGAGGGGGTATATTGCTTTGCACATGTCGGTCTGTCGGTCGGTCCGTCCACCAGGTGGTTTCCGGATGATAACTCAAGAACGCTTAGGCCTAGGATCATGAAACTTCATAGGTAGATAGATCATGACTCGCAGATGACCCCTATTGATTTTGAGGTCACTAGGTTAAAGGTCAAGGTCATGGTGACCCGAAATAGTAAAATGGTTTCCGGATGATAACTCAAGAACGCATATGCCTAGGATCATGAAACTTCATAGGTAGATTGATCATGACTTGCAGATGACCCCTATTGATTTTGAGGTTACTAGGTCAAAGGTCAAGGTCACGGTGACCCAAAATAGTAAAATGGTTTCCGGATGATAACTCAAGAACGCATACGCCTAGGATCATGAAACTTCATAGGTAGATAGATCATGACTTGCAGATGACCCCTATTGATTTTGAGGTCACTAGGTCAAAGGTCAAGGTCATGGTAATCCGAAATAGCAAAATGGTTTCCGGATGATAACTCAAGAACACATATGCCTAGGATCATAAAACTTCATGGGTAGATTGATCATGACTCGCAGATGACCCCTATTGATTTTCAGGTCACTTGGTCAAAGGTCAAGGTCAGGGTGACCCGAAATAGTTAAATGGTTTCCGGATGATAACTCAAGAAGGCTTACGCCTAGGATCATGAAACTTCATAGGTACATTGATCATGACTCGCAGATGACCCATATTGATTTTCAGGTCACTAGGTCAAAGGTCAAGGTCACGGTGACCCGAAACAGTAAAATTGTTTCCAGATGATAACTCAAAAACGCTTTTGCCCAGGATCATGACACTTCATAGGTACATTGATCATGACTTGCAGATGACCCCTATTGATTTTCAGGTCACTAGGTCAAAGGTCAAGGTCACAGTGACAAAAAACGTATTCACACAATGGCTGCCACTACAACGGACAGCCCATGTGGGGGGCATGCATGTTTTACAAACAGCCCTTGTTTAGCTAAAGCTTTAATTCTTGATTATGTTTTATTTTTTTAATCCACATTTTCTAACTTTAAAAAAATGTCCGCTTTAGAGCTATAAAACCCCTTGAATTAGGATATAAACTATCATGCAACATGCTTCCTTCATATTACAAAGTTTAAATTTTGTTGTGTTGAAATATATGTTTGATATTATTTCTTTGGGTGGGGGATGGGGGTATAATTAAATTTTGTTTTTTTGTGTATTGATTTTTAGCTTGGCTGTTTTCGGAGAAAACCCGAGGTATTGTCATAGCCGTCAGCAGTCCGCCGGCGTCGTGCTAAAACCATTACATTGGCTCTAAAATCAAAGTGCATCCACCTACAACTTTGAAACTTCATATGTGGATGTACCTTGATGAATTCTACACGCCAAACCCATTTTGGGGTCACTAGGTCAAAGGTCAAGGTCACTGTAACCTCTAAAAAAAAAAAAATCTGACAAGCTTTCATTTATTCAAAAATGCACCCGCAGCAGAGCGTTGGTACCCGTTATGCGGTGCTCTTGTTAAATAAAAATACTGTAGTGCAGAGAGCAAAAAGATCTTTTACTTTGGGTATTTTTTTTACTGCATTTATACTTATTTATATCACAAACATTTTGGAATTGAAATTTATCTAAATTAAAAATCATATTAATTATGCAGTATCTTCAACTTTACAGTTACTCAGATTGGTTATTGTTATTGTGTACACCCTCCACATGGACGGTGTGTATTTGGCTGCCTGAGCGCTGATTGGCTGTTCGATTGCTGTCAATGGCGGTGCACACTTTTAAGTGGATTACATAAAAAAAATAATTTTTTGTCTTGTTGAATCAGGTTATCCTTTTTCTCTATAAAAAAGAAGGAATGTGATAGAAAAAGAATGCATGAAAATCCAGACCACACAGGTTATATTTATGTCCCCCTTCGAAGAAGAGGGGGTATATTGTTTTGCAAATGTCGGTCCGTCCTTCCGTCCGTATATCCGTCCGTCCACCAGATGGTTTCCGGATGATAACTCAAGAACGCTTAGGCCTAGGATCATGAAACTTCATAGGTACATTGATTATGACTCGCAGATGACCCCTATTGATTTTGAGGTCGCTAGGTCAAAGGTCAAGGTCACGGTGACCCGAAATAGTAAAATGGTTTCCGGATGATAACTCAAGAACGCATATGCCTAGGATCATGAAACTTTATAGGTACATTGATCATGACTCGCAGATGACCCCTATTGATTTTCAGGTCACTAGGTCAAGGGTCAAGGTCGCGGTGACCCGAAATAGTAAAATGGTTTCCGGATGATAACTCAAGAATGCTTATGCTTAGGATCATGAAACTTCATAGGTACATTGATCATGACTCGCAGATGACCCCTATTGATTTTCAGGTCAAAGGTCAAGGTCACGGTGACCCGAAATAGTAAAATGGTTTCTGGATGATAACTCAAGAACTCTTATGCCTAGGATCATGAAACTTCATAGGTACATTGATCATGACTCGCAGATGACCCCTATTGACTTTCAGGTCACTAGGTCAAAGGTCAAGGTCACGGTGACTTGACACAGTAAAATGGTTTCCGGATGATAACTCAAGAAAGCTTACGCCTAGGATCATGAAACTTCATTGGTACATTGATCATGACTCGCAGATGACCTCTATTGATTTTCAGGTCACTAGGTCAAAGGTCAAGGTCACAGTGCCAAAAAAAGTATTCACACAATGGCTGCCACTTCAACTGACAGCCCATATGGGGGGCATGCATGTTTTACAAACAGCCCTTGTTAGTAATTGAGTTGCTGTGAAAACACGCTCAGCATGTGTTTTGACCTATTGTGTAGACTTCTTGACCAATCTGTTAACTTTTAAGAATGCATGTTTTATGTGCCACTTATATTCTGAAAGTGTCTTTTATATGGCTGAAATACAAAATATGATTAAATAAGGGAAAGCAACATATCTAAGAGTGCGACATAATTTGGAAAATAGATAGCTGTTTGATAACTTTATTTCTCATTAAGTCAATCTGTTTCAGTTGCCTGGCTGGCTGCAAGTCGGCTGACGAATATTATCATGCAGAGAGCTCAGCGTACTTCCTTAACAATGTAAGTTTTTAAATGACTAATAGGGCTGGCTGGCTGGCTGGCTGGCTGGCTGGCTGGCTGGCTGGCTGGCTTTTGCAATAACATTTTGAATATTGAAGATAGCAACTTGATATTTGCCATGCATGTGTATCTCAAGAAGCTGCACAGTTTGAGTGGTAAAAGGTCATGGTCATCCTTCAAGGTCAAAAGTCAAAATATACAATCCAAGGGAAGTAACAAGCTTTAAAAGGGAGATAATTTCTAAACCTGCCAAATGATATATTGAAATTTTATTTCAAAGCGGCGCAATAGGGGGCATTGTGTTTCCGACAAACACATCTCTTGTTGTATTGGTCAATAGTAAAACCTTGTCAACACTCTAGGATTATCATTCGTATTCTTATCATCATGAAACATTTGTCCCTATCATATCAGGAGTGTAAAACTGGGTCATGTTAGATGAAATAAACTAGGTCATATTAAAGAGTAAGCTTGTTAACACTCTAGAAGTCACATTTTTATTTCAATATTTATGAAACATTGTCAAAACATTTGTTCTAATGATATCTGTGCGGCGTTAAAAAATGGCCTCAGTTTTTAAAAATATGTCCACCAGGTTTTTAAAAAATATGGCTGTAGTGAACATTTAACACTCTTGAAGTCACATTTTTAGTTCATTCATAATGAAACTTGCTCAGAAGATTTGTTCTCATAATATCTTGGCCAAGTTCAGCAATGGTTCCAATCTATTGATAAACATTGCCGCCAGGGGCCAGTGAAGTTTCCCTTATACATTATAGCTATATTGAAACCTAGTTTAATGTCTTGAAATCCCGGTAGGGAGGCATATAGCAGTTGAACTGTCAGTCGGTCTGTGCGTCCGTCCGAAAACTTTAACATTGGCCATTACTTTTGCAAATTGAAGATAGCAACTTGATATTTAGCATGCTTGTGTATCTCATGGAGCTGCACATTTTGAGTGGTGAAAGGTCAAGTCATCCTTTAAGGTCAAAGGTCAAAAAACAAAATCCAAGTGAAGTAACAAGCTTTAAAGGGAGATAATTCTATTTTATATCATTTTGCAGGTACAGATCAATTTCGCAAGGGAATAAATATTTTTTAAAGGGTTATAATTAAAACAAGAGGGCCTGAAAGGCCCAAAGTCGCTCACCTGAGATAAAAAAAAAATGACCTGTTCTTTGCAGCCCAAGATATAAATGGAACAAATGTTCTAACCAAGTTTTATGAAGAATGAACAACACATGGCCCCCTGGCGGCCATGTTTTTTCAACAGACCTGAACCATTTTTAGCTTACCTGAATACAACGTGCTCATGGTGAGCTTTTGTATTGCCTTTTGTCCGTCGTCAACATTTGCCTTGATAACACTTTAGAGGCCACATTAATTGTCCAATCTTCATGAAATTTGGTCAGAAGATTGGTCTCAATGATATCTTGGATGAGTTTGAAAATGGTTACGTTTGCTTGAAAAACATGGCTTCCAAGGGGCGGGGCATTTTCCTTATATGGCTATAGTAAAACCTTGTTAACACTCTTGAGGCCACATTTATTGCCCGATCTTCATGAAACTTGATCAGAAGATTCATCTCAATAATATCTTGGACGAGTTCGAAAATGATGCCGGTTGGTTGAAAAACATGGGCGCCAGGGGGGGACATTTTTCCTTATATGGCTATAGTAAAACCTTGTTAACACTCTAGAGGCCACATTTATTGTCCGATCTTCATGTAACTTGGTCAGAAGATTCAGCCCAATAATATCTTGGACGAGTTTGAAAATGATGCCGGTTGGTTGAAAAACATGGCCCCCAGGGGGAGGGGCATTTTTCCTTATATGGCTATATTAAAACCTTGTTAACACTCTAGAGGTCACATTTATTTTCCGATCATCATGAAACTTGCTCAGAAGATTTGTCCCAATGATATCTTGGATGAGTTCAAAAATAGTAACCTTTGCTTGAAAAACATGGCTGCCAAGGGGCGGGGCATTTTTCCTTATATGGCTATATATTGCTATAATAAAATCTTGTTAACACTCTAGAGGCTACATTTATTGTCCGATCTTTATGAAACTTGGTCAGAAGATTCATCCCATTAATATCTTGGACAAGTTTAAAAATGATGCAGGTTTGTTGAAAAACATGGCCGCCAGGGGGCGGGGCATTTTTTCTTATATGACTATAGTAAAACCTTGTCAACACTCTATTTATGTTATAAAGTGCTGCTTTAATGTATTCTTACAATGAAGATAATATTAAGTTAATATCCTTCCTATTTTGCATATTAAACTTGCAATAATGTATAGATTCTGAAAATAAAATATCACCATTTATTCATAACGTCTTTATTTTTATTAATTTAATTCAGTTGCCCAATCTTCATGAAATTTGGTCAGAACATTTGTTTCCTGTGTAGTAAAGTTTGGTTTTATTATGTCATTATTATGTACCATTAACTGTTTTATTTAATTTTTCATAACACAGAATTTTCATAAATAACAACTGTTTTAGTCATTATTACTTATGGCAAGCCTATCAACTAAGAGATAGCTGAAAGAAAAACAACATGTACACAAATTTGCAGTATCTATCTCCCTTGTTTAACCTGCTGAGTCATATTCCCCAATCTATTTTTATGTCCCCCACTATAGTAGTGGGGGACATATTGTTTTTGCCCTGTCTGTTGGTTGGTTGGTTGGTCTGTTGGTCTGTTGGTTGGTCTGTTTGCGCCAACTTAAACATTTTGCAATAACTTTTGCTATATTAAATATAGCAACTTGATATTTGGCATGCATGTGTTTCTCATGGAGCTGCACATTTTGAGTGGTGAAAGGTCAAGGTCAAGGTCATCCTTCAAGGTCAGAGGTCAAATATATGTGGCCAAAATCTCTCATTTTATGAATACTTTTGCAATATTGAAGATAGCAACTTGATATTTGGCATGCATGTGTATCTCATGGAGCTGCACATTTTGAGTGGTGAAAGGTCAAGGTCATCCTTCAAGGTCAGAGGTCAAATATATGTGGCCCAAATCACTTATTTTATAAATACTTTTGCAATATTGAAGATAGCAACTTGATATTTGGCATGCATGTGCATCTCATGGAGCTGCACATTTTTTGTGGTGAAAGGTCAAGGTCAAGGTCATCCTTCAAGGTCAGAGGTCAAATATATGTGGCCCAAATCGCTTATTTTATGAATACTTTTGCAATATTGAAGGTAGCAACTTGATATTTGGCATGCATGTGTATCTCATGGAGCTGCACATTTTGAGTGGTGAAAGGTCAAGGTCATCCTTCACAAGGTCAAGGCCATCCTTCAAGGTCAAACGTCATATAGGGGGACATTGTGTTTCACAAACGCATCTTGTTAGTTCTGCTCTAGAATTTGTTAGACCCCAGATATTGATCATTGCAGTGTGTAACTATTTACCACTCAGCTTACTGACCCTCTCACTGTGCTGTATGCCAGATGTTAAACAGTGGCCAGTAATAAAAGCTGGTGGAACTGTTTAATATATCTTATTTCACAGTGGGAGTATTTAATGCATGTTTTTAACAATTAACAGAAAAATATGTAATTTAAATGGGAACTTCATATCAAAACAAGATTCCATAATGATTCACTCTATATAATCATATTTAAGATATTTTAACAAATATCAAATGGATACTCTATGAAAACAATAAAGAAATCATTCCAATTATAAGTTTCTGGAGATAAAAAACAGAATCAGAATAACCTTCAAAATCAAGATTTACCTTTCTTATTTGCCGAGTTCATTTATCAACATTAATCATTTTCAGGCTTTATGTATTTAAACGATGTCAGAAAATTGAAAATAAAACGGTAATGAATGATACACAATATTAATGAAATGAAATATAAAATTGATACATTTTCATATTTCTAAATTGTTTAGTGTAAAACAGCCTACTGTTGAATAATATGTTTATAAAATGATTCAAGTAAACAGCAATACCTTTACTTAATTTAATTACAACCAGTCAGCAGTGTCATCCTGACCGGAAATAAGCGATTGTGGAATAAATATTTCCGCATTACATAAGTGCTCACAAAGTTACATAACTCGTAACCATCCCATGACCAGTTCACTTGCGTAAGTAAACGAGACCCCACTACCACACCTGGATACGACAGTTGAGTTTGAAAATGGTTTGGATCTATAATAAAAACATGGCCGCCAGGGGGGGGGGGGGGTCTTTTTTCTTATATTTATATAGTAAAAAAGCTTTTGAACATTCTAGAAGTCACATTTTTTGCTTAATCATCATAAAATTTTGTCAAAACATTAGTTATGTGGATGTCTCGGACGAGTTTAAAAATGGTCATGATAAGTGGAAAAACATGGGCACCAGGCAGTGGGGCAGTTTTCTTTATATGTAAATAGTGAAAACAAGTGAACAGTCTAGAAGACATTATCTTCATGAAATTTGGACATATCTTGGAAGAGTTCAAAAATGGTTCAGCTCTGTTAAAAAAACATGGCCGCCAGGGGGCCATTTGTTGTTCATTCTTCATGAAACTTGGTTAGAACATTTGTTTCATTGATATCTTGGGCTACAAAGAACAGGTCATTTATTTTTATCTCAGGTGAGCGACTTTGGGCCTTTCAGGCCCTCTTGTTTAACTCTTCCAAGATATGTCCAAATTTCATGAAGATTGGCAAAAAATGTGTCTTCTAGACTGTTCACATGTTTTCTCTATATACTGAAGCGTTTCACCCGTCATGCCGGCTATCAAATTAAAATGAAGTCAAGAATTTTAATTATTATTTATTTATCACATACTGTGACGAAGAAAGCTACTCGGGGCCTCATCTGAGCCTAGCTTGAGGCACAAGAAAAATCAACAAAAATGTGACTAAACTATTTTTATTCTTTCCAAACATTCATCATTTATACTTAAGCAATAATGCAAACAATGCAAACAATTAATATAGAAATACAGTTCATAAACTTTCAAAAGTTAATCATAGTTAAAACAAGGTTTCAAAAACAATTATACACTTTCATGCCTAAACTTGGCCAACAGTTTGTGTTCAGTATGAGGCAAATGCCTGAATAAAGCACTAGGATAAACAAACACCCATGATCACTATAATTGAATTCACTCACAAACTTCACTTTCACAAAACAAATAATTATAAACTCACTTTCATTGTATTATACACTTAAGTCTAATGTAAGACACTTAAAGAAAACAAACAGTTTAAATCCATTTCTTCGGCTTTGATTAATCACTCATAACTTGCGTTAATCACAACACACTAAGTCACTTTAATAAAAGACTAGCTGAGATTTGTCATTTAATGAGTTCACTATGTTCACTCATCACTTATTAAAAACACTAACTTGTTGTTGCATAAATTCACTAAGTCCTGTTCTTTATTAAATCACTAACTCAATATTTTCACTTAGAGAAAAAAAATACTAAGCCACTTTGCCTTAGTTATCACTTAGTTAATAATCGCACTTAGTTAAAAGAACAAAACTAACTCCACTAACTTAACATTCCCAGTTAGTGAAACACAGTAAATCACTAATTCAATATTTTCATTTAGAGAAAAATAAGACTAAGTCACTTTTACTAAGTGAAATTTCAACTTACAACATTAAACTCACCTCCATGATAAAACTAGCAGTTGCTACACTAAACAGGTCTGGCAGGTTAGTAATTCACTAACCCCAACCTTTCAATTAGTGGACTAACTCTTTCAACTTAGAGCCAGGGGTTCTAACATTATTCTTTCACTTGTATAGACCGTTCCATAATCGATAAATTGACCGCCGCCATATTGTCAGTCACGTGACTGTCCGCCATTACACTGCTGCTAACTGGTGCGAGACTGCGATTCCAAAAGCCAAAAACGTAGAGAATACCCGCTTAACCGTTGTCGGATAAATAAATTACTTAATGAATTAATGTGAGGCGATTATCACATTTTTGTTGTTTAAATGATTGTTTGAAGTTGAGATTGATTGTTACAAATAAAATGTTTAAAATGCTTTCGTGTATTTGTTTTTTTATATCTGTAATCAAGTGGTAATCATCGGCGAAAATTTGCCGGTTCAGTCGCTCATACTATGTCTTTGATTAGACTTGTTACTTTTAACGTTTCACAAACAATTCACGCATGTATTGTTGTGTTGATTTTAATAGCCGCAACATCAAGCAATTTATATTTTAATTAATACTTATTAAAGATTCTCGCGCAATTAATTGCCGCTAATTGTTTGTAATTGGTCTCATGTGGTAAAAATCTACATTCCAAAATCATAACATATTATATTAAGTATGATATGTTTGATACGCCTTCCTTTATTTTTCTTGTTCTAACTGATATCAAAGATAAAAAATTGTGGTTTGGATTTATATTTATTTTTTTTGTGATGGAACTTTGTCACGTTAAAAAACGAGCTTTTTATCGTGAGAGAGTGATATTGATCTTGAAGATATTTTATGTGATTATTCGGAAGATGAAGAGAATGTGATCTATGTGATATATCTATATTTTCATCTGTGAATCATTTAACAGCTATAAAGCTAAAAAATACTAAACAATGTATTTTATAGGTCTTTGAAGTAACGCAAAACATATGGATAACGACACCAAATGTTTAGTCAATTAATCCACACAAAAAAACTCCGAAAAAAACACCTAAATAATATTTCAATAATATATTATTAAGCGCCAAACGAATTTATTAATACATTTATTTGCAACTTTAAAAACGCGGCATAAGCATCAAATTAAAGATAATCTGAAGACTGAAAGGCCGGCAATTTGACACAACAAAGAGCTCTATGCATAAGCCGTTATATTTTTTTGCAGAAAAGCTTCAATAAATTACAATAGTAATACATCTAATTATAAAAATATAATTATGAATGGCATGAGTACGTTAGTGTGATAAACACGTGAGTAATAGAAAGTATAAGGGGTGCATTGAAAATAAACGTACTACAAAGCCCTATTAAAAGCGAAGTGCATGACAGTATTAACATGTAATTTTAATTTGATGGGTTTTGTACAGAGAATGACGCTATTGAGGAATATTAACATACAACTGAAAAACACAACTTTACATGATGCAATTTAAACTGTGTATTCATGTATATTGAAAACTCGTTACTAGTGAGTATGAGTGGCAAATATCTAACATTTTAACACACATATATCTATATTAATATTTTTTTAAACATTATTTACCCCCGTTCGTGTCAAATGTAATTTCTTGTTTTTATGATGTCGTTTGTGCATTGTCGTAACATTAAATCTTCATACGAAATGACGTAGTTTTTAATTAACCGATACCCGCTAAATACGTTAAATGTTATGTTTTTAGGTAAATTTTTATAATTATCAAATACTTTTTTTCATAAATTAAACCAGGGACTAAACGGGCTAGTATCTTTACGGTGTACAATTTCTGATATTCTATATTGGACATAACTTTTAATTTGTACAATATGTAACATATCTAATGAACGCAACTGTTAAGTATGTCGGAGGTAAAATATTAAACCAAATGACTGCTTAATACTACCAGAAAGAGAAGACATGGTGGCATCATCAATTGTGTTTAATGACCAGACTGTCATCTGCCACCCAGTGTGGTTTATGACACCCCGGGATGACGCCATGTTGTTAGTTAAGTCTGGATAATATCTGATCAAAACGAGATAATCGGATTATGCAGAACAAGCGGCAATTCAACACTGGAATGCAAAGGATTACGCGATTTTAAGATTGATGCATATAATCAAATGATAAATATTGCATTTAGTTTAATTAAATGTTTTTTTAATGTGTCAACGTGTTTATTTTCCTAGACAAATACCTAAAAAATGCACGTTTTTCAAACATTTTTCTGTTATAACACTAGCTTAACATCTCCTCTAGCAGAAAAACTTTATTTCATACAATTTGCATGACAAACAAACAAGTTTTACAAAAAGAAAGAAATTCACCCGTTGAATAATCGGTGCTCTCTTATATATGTTACCGGTTGTTTGGCAGTAGTGTAATGGCGGACGCGGAGAGTATTCAGGGGAGATAATTGGGTAATTACTAAATTATGGAACGGTCTATACCCAGATGTTTCAAGTGATTAGTTCTTATGGGAAAGGCCAACACTGTGCCAGTTCCCTGATTCTGAGGTGTAGCTGGCAACCTGGGTAAACATCCAATCAAATGAGAGCACTGCTATTCTTAGTATCCAGGTAAAGATAAGCATTGGTCAAAAGAGATGCAGTACTGACCAATGATAAAAACTATCTGCATCCACACTTACAGAGAGTTTAAAGCATTTATTTCATTTCTTAACAATTATCATACAATGAAAATATGCCTAGTCTATCATTAATGAATTTATAAGTTATTAAAAATTGTAATTTAAAGATTCATTATTGTAAGAATAAAAACAAAGTAAACAATTACAAGGCAGGCGTTACAATACACCCCCTGGCTGCCATGTTTTTTCACTGATCACAACCATTTTTAAACTCGTCTGAGAATAATGTTTTGACAAAATTTCATGATGATTAGGCATGATGTGACTTCTAGAGTGTTCACAAGCTTTTTATCCCCACGCTTTTCAGAGAAAAAGTGGGGATATTGTGGTTATCTCCGTCTTCCGTCCGTCCGTCCTGGCCACTATCTCCTCCTACACTATAAGCACTAGAACCTTGAAACTTACACACATGGTAGCTATGAGCATATGTGCGACCTTGCACTATTTGGAATTTTGATCTGACCCTGGGTCAAAAGCTATGGGGGTTGGGGTGGGGCCGGGTCAGAGATTTTTACTCATTTTTTTAGGTTATTTTACTATAATTTCTTCATTTCTACACAGATTGTCTTCAAATTGATACTGAACCTCTCTTATGACAATACGGTCAATCTCAACTATGCATGGCCCCATTACCAACCCTTGGGGCGCCCCGCCCACATAGGCCAAGCCCACCCAAAATTGCCTTTTACTATAATTTCTTCATTTCTACACTGATTTACTTCAAATTGATACTGAATCTCTCTCATGACAATACGGTCAATCTCAACTATGTATGGCCCCATTACCAACCCTGGGGCACCCCACCCACATAGGCCAAGCCCACCCAAAATTGCCTTTTACTATTATTTCTTCATTTCTACACCGATTCACTTCTAATTGATACTGAACTTCTCTTATGACAATACGGTCAATCTCAAGTATGCATGGCCCCATTACCAACCATGGGGCACCCCTAGGTCAAACATGCGGCGTGGGGATACGCGTCGGCCTCTGCCGCGCCATTTCTAGTTTACTATATTGATATAAGGAAAAAGCCCCCCCACTCCCTCTGGCAACCATGTTTTTTTACCAATCCAAACCATTTTCGAACTCAACTGTTGTATCCAAAAAACACATGTTCTGACCAAATTTTATGAAGATTGGCCAAAAAATGTGTTTTCAAGACTATTCTTAATTTTTACTATATACATATACAGAAAACTGCCCCACCCCCTGGCTGCCATGTTTTTCCACCCATCATGACCATTTTCGAACTCGTCTGAGATATTTATAAAATCGATGTTTAGATTTTTTTTTATAATGATTAGGCAAAAAATGTGACTTCTAGAGTGTTCACAAGCTTTTTTTACTATATAAATATAAGGAAAATGACCCCCCCCCTAGTGGCCATGTTTTTTTACCGATCCGAACCATTTTCAAACTCAACCGTCATATCCAGAAAACACATGTTCTGACCAAATTTCATGAAAATTGGACCAAAAATGTGACTTCTAGAGTGTTCACATGTTTTCACTATATACATAGAGAGAAAACTGCCCTGCCCCCCTGGCGGCCATGTTTTTTCAGCGATCTGGACCATTTTCGAACTCGTCCGAGATATCAATGAAACCAATGTTTTGACTAAGTTTCATGATGATTGGGTAAAAATTGTGACTTCTAGAGTGCTCACAAGGTTTCTCTTTAGCCATATAAGAAATACTGCCCCGCCCCCTGGCGGCCATGTTTTTCAACCGACCGGAACCATTTTTGAACTCAACCAACATATCATTTAGACAAACATTTTGACAAAGTTACATGAAGATTGGGCATCAAATGTGACATCTACAGTGTTCACAAGGTTTTTCTTTTTTTTGATCCAGCATGACCCAGTTGAGGTATCAATGGGACAAATGTTCTGACCAAGTTTCATGAAGATCAGACACTAAATGTGGCCTCTAGAGTGTTCACAAGGCAAAATGTTGACGGCACACGACGGAAGACAGACAAAAGGCGATCACAAAAGCTCACCATGAGCACATTGTGCTCAGGTGAGCTAAAAAAAGGGGGCATTGTGTTTCTGACAAACACATTTCTTATTTTCCCAATATTCATGAAACGTGCTCAGAATGTTTGTTCCGATAAGATCGCAATCTACCGGTAGTTCAAAATGTTATCTGTCTGAAAAAAAAATTTGGTTGGACATTTTGCCAAAACATTCCAATGTTTGCAGATAAGAATCCCAATGTTGTTCCTGAATGCGCTGGATGATCCCCTGGTGCCAGAATGCCTGCTGGAATACCCCAAACAACTCATTGGTAAGCCTACTTTCATTTAGCTTCAGGTCAAAAATTGCTGATATAACAATTGTCTCCATGGAACGAGGGCATGTCTTCAATTGATATGTATTTGTCCTAATATACATGTAGATATAATCTCCATCAATTTCAGAGAAAAATGAAAATTGCATTGTCATGACAACGCGGCATGGCGGACACCTTGGATTTTTCGAAGGTGGCATTTTTGTGCCAGACAACATAACATGGCTCGACCGCTTCATTCTCGAGTTTGCAGACGGTGTCATAGGAATGTATCGCCATGGCAACCATCCAAGCCAGGTTACTACGACAACAGACATTGCAAAGGAGGACAGCCCAGTAAGAACAAGAGATTTGTTGTTTGTTGATCAGATCTCAGCCAAATCCTTGAATGAATCTACAGCAGATGCTCAAAAAAGGAGGGCATCCCTTAAGCGTGGAACACTATTGAAGGCCACTCACTATATGCAATGAAGAATTTTTATTGTTTACCAGTACTACTGATTTATAATTCCACTCAAAGACCTAGCAGAATGATTAGATCTATGATTATAATTGTAGGTATTAGAATATTTATGTGTCCAAATATTAGAGTATATTCTGCTTGCCTAAAATTAATGTAATGGACACAATGAAAAAGGATTGGTTAAAACAAGAATGTGATAAAAATGAAAAAGGTGATGAATTTTGTTTTTTGGTTTGTTTTTAAAAGATGTATTTATCTTTGGCTGTTTTGATCATAATTATTGCTTTTGTTATTGCTTTTATTTCCAAAATATTTGTTAAAGGGCGTTCTCTTTAATACCCTCCAAATTTTATGCTCCCCCAAAATTTATTTTGGGGAGAGCATATAGTCGCCGCTTCGTCTGTCTGTGCATGTGTGCGTTTGTCTGTCCATCCGTGCACAATTTTTGTCCGGGCTATTTCTCAGCAACCAATGACTGGAATTCAATGAAACTTTATGGGAAGCTTCACTACCAAGAGGAGATGTGCATATTATCAGCGGGTTCTGGTCGGATGATTTTTCACAGAGGTATGGCCCTTTGAAATTTTCTATAAAAAAATTATTGTCCCCATAACTACTGTGCCCTCAAGACGTTTCCTTATATCTGAATATATAATGCAATATTGTGACCAAAAAAAACAACTTTGGGGAGCATCACCTGTCTCCGACGGTTTATTGTTGTCTCTCTCTAAATGTATGTTTTTTATGTTCTGACATTTGTTTATAATTAATTTTTTGTTGAAATTAGTTAATTCACTTTAACTTACTTTGCATTTATTTGTGTCCATAAATGAAAAAAAGTCAGTAACCTACATATTATATGTAACGTTCTAGACTTTATTGCTTAGGATATAAATCATTTGTTATAAAATTGTTTTGCAAACATGGTGCTTTAACTTACCTCATGGCTTGAACTTCAGAAAAAGTATTTTAATTTTAGTTTACTACTAGTCTGATTTTTACAACATTGTCTGTAATTGTGTTATATTATCAAATTATTGTCTTTTTTTAATTGCTGCTCACTTGTTGACTCATAACTCATAAACTTCTTGAAATCTCATGCGCTCAACCTGCTCTAAATAGTTTGGATCTCAGATGCCTTAGGGACGAAAAAAAAATTCCAGCGCACATTTTAAAATTTGGACAGCAGGAATTTAGAAAATTTCAATTTTTATTGGCAAAACAAGAATATGTGTAATAAACTGTTAGCTAGGACTAAAAGCTCATGTTTTGATTAAGTTGGGCATTGTGTGTATTATACATACGGGTGTATGATTTTGCTATGTATATTCGACTTTATTATTAGCCTTGCTCTGGTAAAAAAAGGGTTTAAACTTAAATGCATATTCTTAACCCTTTGCATGCTGGTAAATTTGTCGTCTGCTAACATGTCGTCTGCTGTATTTATAAAATTTGCATTTTCTTCGATTTTTTCCAAAGAATACTATCAGAATAGCAAACAGTTTGGATCCTGAAGAGACGCCACGTTCTGTGGCGTCTCATCAGGATCCAAACTGTTTGCAAAGGCCTTAAAAATTCGGTTCCCGCATTGTAAGGGTTAAAGTGTTGCAGTTTGCACAGGCTTATCAGAGACACCCATTTACGTACTTGAAATTGAATGGACTTAGCTAAGAAGAGATCATGATGTCCTTAAACAAAAAATACCATTAAAATGGAAATTGTCATCCCTGATAAGCCTCAACAGACTGCGCAGGCTAATCTTGGACAGCACTGTACAAACATGGATTAGGCGCAGGTCTCCCATAATGCAGGTCATGTTTGTGCTAAGTCTTATTGAAAGTGATAAATTACTGGTTATTAAATTACTGGTTAAGTTGTTATTTACAGATAGCTATGCTTCTTTAAGTCCTGTTTCTTTGTTTCAAAAAGTTCCTAGAAAATTCAATTAAAAATCTGATATTTGAACATTTGAAAAATAACCATATGTTTCGAATTGCATGGTTGAAATGGAAATATGTATATTTAAAAGCACGTGTGATTAAACAAGTAAGATTTTGTCTAATAACATACAGAATCCATAATAACATATATGTTAATTTTTCATCATTGTAATTTTTTTTTAAAGAAACATTCATTATTAGTATTCTCCAATTTATTTTTTCATTGGCAACTTATTATGTATCTCTATTTGCAGTTGTTTAATTTGGTTGGATCTTTGGAGTAGAAGAAACTGGTAAATGTATTCAATTGCACATTTGACTTTCTGTTGGAGATTATTTTATAGATATTTTCTCTTGTTTGTTCTTAAAGATTGTGTTTTGTTGCTGTCTAGGTCTGCCATTTTGATTTTCCCATAATACATCGTTAGTTTTTTCTCCTCACTGCCACTATTATACATATAGAGAATACTATGTTAGTGTGATTGCGTACTTAAATTTATCCCACGAGTAAAGAAAGGTTTACATGGTGAGGCTTGCCGAGCCTTGTAAGCCTTTCTGAGACGAGAGGGATAAATTTAAATACACAATCACACTTACATAGTATTCTATTTATCCTACAAAATAATTCATCATACTTCTACGTCCCCGATTTTAAAGAAATAATGAAAAATAACGCTAAAAAGCTTCAGTTTTACCGGGAAAGAATACGACTTTTGTAGTTTGACGTGTTAATAATGTTAATATTTGTAAAATATGTTTTTGCTGTTTGTGTTGCATTTTGTGTTTAAAATATATTACATCTTGGTATCAAATTGTTTTGTTGAATCTGATTTGATTTTACTAAAAACGAATACTTTACAGTTAATTCCGAGTAATATGACCTTCCTCCACACATGACTAGGTGTGGGATAAACATAGGTGTGGGATAAACTTTATCTTTTCTGTATGGGTCCTATTATGTTCTATAAAATCATTTAGCTGTAGGATAAGTATAATTAGCCCACCTGTTAATTTTACGTGGTGTATGTTACTTTGTACTGCCAATTGTAGATGTCATTGTGTTGATGGTGTATCAATTATTTCTGATTTATATTCCACGAATTTTGATATTTTTTTGTTGCAATTAAGTTTTCTATTCAGTATAGATTCTTTGGCATTTGTTTTCGATTTATGATTAATTGTTGTAGTCAGTGTGTTGTAAACTTATTTGTTCTTCAATTTGTGTTTGTTAGTAAATGTTTACCAGTTGTCTTACTTATTGTATATTATACATATGTTTTTGTTATCTTTGTTACTTTCTAATACACTACTTACATGTTAACTGGTATAAGTGTCTACATAAGAATCAATGCTTGTTAGAATTCTTTATATCTTCAAGTTATGAAAATTTACAGAATAATTGTTACAACAATTTCATCGGCAATCATCATCATGATTTTTTAAGACATGGTTACCAAAGATGTTTCATTTAATTTGCTACATTATTGTGTTCTCTTTTCAAAACTCACTATGCTGGCGAAAACATGAGGTCCAAAAACACATTTTTTGTTCAGAATTTTCAGAATTTATATACTTTTAGGTAAAAGAATTATTTTGATTTGTTTTGCTATTGTTCTTTTTGAGTGATTTTCATTTTTTATATTTTTATATTAGAAATATGTGTTCATGCTTATTATTTTTTTCACAGTTAATTATATAAAATAATAAATGTAGAAAAATTGAATTTTCGTTTGTTATAATCCCAATTTCTATTTATCCCTTCACCACTTGACATGTATTTTTACGCATTTGTAGTCTCTCCAAAAGTTTAATATAATTCAAGACCTTTCATATTAGATCCAAGTTTTAAAGGTTTCAGTTTCAAACCGTAGATACTGATAAGCAGCAAACAGCATAAAAGTTACTCGCAGGTTGTTCTGGTTTTATGCTGTTTGCCCATAGCAATTTTCACTTTGCTTCTGAGTGGGAAAGGGTTAAGACATTAGTACACAGATGTCACTAGGGCTGTAATATTAGGCACAAACGATATCGCAATAATCTGAACCATGAACAATACATGAGACATGCTCTGGGAAAACAGGGCCTAATGCATGTGCTTAATCTGCACAGGCTTATCAGGGACACACTTTCCACGTAAACATATTTTTTGCTTAAAAACACAATTCCTCCTACTGCGTCGCTCTGAAGCCATGTATTTTACTTTGAAAGATGACCTTAACCTTGACCCTTTCACCACTCAAAATGTGCAGCTCCATGAGATTCACATGCATGCCAAATATCAAGTTGCTATGTTCAATATTGCAAAAGTTATGGGTGATGTTAAAGTTTTCGAACAGGCAGACTGACGGACAGACAGATTGACTGACGGACAGTTCAACTGCTATATGCCATCCTACTGGGGGCAAAAAAATATAATTAAAGATGAAAGCGTAGGAAATTCCTAAGTACATCAGTAAGTGTTATACAGTGTATGTAGGAAATTCCTACATTTTCTGCTTTAATTATACCCCCACAAATGAAGTTTAGGGGGGTATATAGGAGTGTACTTGTCTGTCGGTCGGTCTGTCTGTTGGTCTGTCTGTCGGTCCGTATTAAGTGTCCGCTCTCTAATTATGCCCCCCTTCGAAGAAGAGGGGGTATATTGCTTTGCACATGTCGGTCGGTCGGTCTGTCGGTCGGTCCGTCCACCAGGTGGTTTCCGGATGATAACTCAAGAATGCTTAGGACTAGGATCATGAAACTTCATAGGTACATTGATCATGACTTGCAGATGACCCCTATTGATTTTGAGGTCAAAGGTCAAGGTCATGGTGACCCGAAATAGTAAAATGGTTTCCGGATGATAACTCAAGAATGCATACGCCTAGGATCATGAAACTTCATGGGTAGATTGATCATGACTCGCAGATGACCCCTATTGATTTTGAGGTCACTAGGTCAAAGGTCAAGGTCATGGTGACCCGAAATAGTTAAATGGTTTCCGGATGATAACTCAAGAACGCTTATGCCTAGGATCATGAAACTTCATGGGTAGATTGATCATGACTCGCAGATGACCCCTATTGATTTTGAGGTCACTAGGTCAAAGGTCAAGGTCACGGTGACCCGAAATAGTAAAATGGTTTTCGGATGATAACTCAAGAACGCGTACGCCTAGGATCATGAAATTTCATAGGTAGATTGATCATGACTCGCAGATGACCCCTATTGATTTTGAGGTCACAAGGTCAAAGGTCAAGGTCACGGTGACCCGAAATAGTAAAATGATTTTTGGATGATAACTCAAGAACGCTTTTGCCTAGGATCATGACACTTCATAGGTACATTGATCGTGACTCGCAGATGACCCCTATTGATTTTCAGGTCACTAGGTCAAAGGTCAAGGTCACAGTGACAAAAATCGTATTCTCACAATGGCTGCCACTACAACGGACAGCCCATATGGGGGTCATGCATGTTTTACAAACAACCCTTGTTTAAGTAGTTTTCATCCTATCTTCACCAAACTTGGTCAGAAGTTGTATCTACATGATGTCTAGGCCAAGTTCGAACATGGGTCTTGCCGGGTCAAAAACTAGGTCATGAGGTCACTTAGTGCGTTTTAAACATTCAGCATGTTGTCCGCTCTCTAATTCAAGTAGGTTTCATCCGATCTTCACCAAACTTGGTCAGAAGTTGTATCTAGATGATGTCTAGGCCAAGTTCGAACATGGGCCTTGCTGGGTTGAAAACTAGGTCGCGGGGTCACTTAGTGCATTTTAAACATTCAGCATGTTGTCTGCTCTCTAATTCAAGTAGTTTTCATCCGATCTTCACCAAACTTGGTCAGAAGTTGTATCTACATGATGTCTAGGCCAAGTTCGAACATGGGCCTTGCCAGATCAAAATCTAGGTCACGGGGTCACATAGTGAGTTTTAAACATTCAGCATGTTGTCCGCTCTCTAATTAAAGAAGTTTTCATCGGATCTTCACCAAACTTGGTCAGAAGTTGTATCTAGATGATCTTAAGGCAAGTTCGAACATGGGCCTTGCCGGGTCAAAAACTAGGTCACGGGGTCACTTAATGCGTTTTTTAACATTCAGCATGGTGTCCTCTCTCTTATTCAAGTAGTTTTCATCCGATCTTCACCAAACTTGGTCAGAAGTTTTATCTAAATGATCTGAAGGCCAAGTTCGAACATAGGCCATGCCAGATCAATAACTAGGTCACAGGGTCTTTTAGTACGTTTTACACATTGAGCATGGCGTCCGCTCTCTATTTCAAGTAGTTTAAATCCGATCTTCACCACACTTGGTCAGAAGTTGTAACTAGATGATGTGTAGGTCAAGTTCGAACATGGGCCATGCCGGGTCAAAAACTAGGTCACGGGGTCACTTAGTGTGTTTTAAAACTCACCATGTTGTTTGCTCTCTAATTTAAGTAGTTTTTATCCAATCTTCACTAAAATTGGTCAGAAGTTGTATCTTGATAATGTCTAGGGCAAGTTTGAATATGGGTCATCCTGGGCCAAAAACAAGGTCATGGGGTCACTTAGTGCGTTTTAAACATCACAATGTTGTCCTCTCTCTAATTCAAGTAGTTTTCATCCAATCTTCACCAAACTTGGTCAGAAGTTGTATCTAGATGATGTCTACGTCAAGTTTGAATATGGGTCATGCCGGGTGAAAAACTAGGTCACGGGGTATCTTAGTGCATTTAAACCTCACCATTTTGTCTGCTCTCTAATTCAAGTAGTTTTCATCCAATCCTAACCAAACTTGGTAACAAGTTTTATCTAAATGATCTCTAGGACAAGTTTGAACATGGGCCATTCCAGGCCTAAAACTAGGTCACTGGGTCACTTAGTGCGTTTTTTAACATTCAGCATGGTTTCCGCTCTCTAATTCAAGTAGTTTACATCCGATCTTCACCAAACTTGGTCAGAAGTTTTATGGAGATGATCTTAAGGCCAAGTTAGAACATGGGCCTTTCTGGGTCAAAAACTAGGTCAAGGGGTCACTTAGTGCGTTTTAAAAATTGAGCATGGTGTCCGCTGTTTTTTGTGAAGACGACATTCAAAATATTATGTCAATGCGGCATGTGGGGGTATTCGTCACGTCTGTGACAAAGCTCTTGTTCTGCTTACTGTAAGCGAATAATTCAAAATTGCAGGTCACAGATATGGGCTGATCTGTAACCTGTCATAATGATGCCCAAAACCTTAGTGAAATTTCAAGTGAATATTGTATTGGTTACAAGGATTCATTAAAGTTTTACTAAAACTGTAACCTATATCCTACCACATCTTGCATGTAAAGCTCAACAAGGCTATTTTTTAAAGAACAAACGGGCCATATCCTATTAAAAAGCAGATCACAAAATGTAGGTTTTGGTAAGTTAATCCTCAAAAGCATCGTGAACACATATGTAATAACTCCTTTCAATTCAATATCTGAAGGAAATACTGAGATTTGGAGTAATTGCCAGCAAACGTTAACCTGAATTTTCTTAGTACAAAAAGAGGAATATGCTAAAGTGAAGGTCAGAGTGATGGAACTTGGCCACTGGTCTCACACAATTATTCCGACATTTGTGAAGTTTCAATTAAATACTTCCAGCATTAACAGTGATATGGGGATAGTCTATGTTAACCTTAACCCATTTAAGCCTAGTAGACTCTCCCATCCTTCTAAATTGTATTAATTTATTTCCAAAATTAGGGATGTCTAGTATCTTTATTTCTATATTTAGAATATTTCTTACAGACATTCCTTTAAGCAAACAGCGTAGACCCAGATGAGACGCCGCATCATGTGGCGTCTCATCTGGGTCTACACTGTTTGCTAAGGCCTTTTTTCTAGACGCTAGGCATAAATGGGTTAACTAAGGAATTGTGGAGACGCCAACATTTGAGTGAGGAGTAAAGGTAAGACTATGTGGTGAATAGTGTAGCTTAAAATGCAAATGATATCCAATTTGATAACAAATAAATTGCTTATTATAGTGGCATTTTGTAAATTATTTGCACAACACAGTTTGTGTCTGGTTTAACATCAATATTACCGATGGTCAAATAATAAAAAAAACAAAACATCCACTGCATTTTGCTACTAAATGTGGAATATGTATCGGTATGTTTTCACATTTATTTGGAAGTAGAAAAGAAACACTCTTGTATAAAGTTGATAAAGGGATTATGGTTGGCTAGTAAAAAACCCTGGAGAGTAGGTGTATTTATAAGCCTTGTTATGGGAAAACGGGGCTTAATACCGGTACATGTGCATAAATTGATGTCCGAGATTAGCCTGTGCAATCCATACATGAGTTTCAGTGATGACACTTAACGCTTTATAGGAAATCTCTTCATAGCAAAAATCTAGATTAGGCATAAATATTGACTCAGATAAGCCTGTGCAGACAGCAGCGGCTAATAAAGGATGGCAGTAAGCACATGCATTAAGCCCTGTTTTTCCAAAAAGTGACTCTTATAATCATGAAGGTGTCCTCATGGGACTGTCTGCATCATAAAGTGAAGATTTAGGTAAAAATGAACACAAGTTATGAAAAATATTTTTTATTAATAAGTTATATCAATCAAAAGAAGGGAGTATACCTTTAGCATTTATTACAGGGAAAATCATATCCCCTGTTGAGACTGTGCACAAACTAGTTAGAAAAGCATTTCAAAATTACTTCTAGCACATTTGCTTTATATCATATCTTTAAAATAATCTTAAAACATGAAATATGTTGTTTTGTTTACTTTTACTTAGTTGAAAATTGTAATATGTTGTTCATCACAACAAATAATGTACAATGTATTGGTAGCATAACACATTTGAAAGTGTATTTAATATGTGTGTGGGACTGACCAATAGTGTTGTAATCAGTTTGTACACTTGAAATTGAAAATATCACCTTTAATACTTTTAACAAACCCTTGAAAAAAAATTCATTTAAAACACATTATATCCATAAATACATATATAAATATATACAAAGTAGAATACAAGTGTTCAGACCTATGTAGATAAAATATATTTATTTTTGTATAAAAAACTAGAATAGGGTAAACCTACCAGATCTTTGTTAAAAGTGTAGACTGAGTTATCAAGTACCTTTGAACGATACATGCAAAACAATAGGAAAGAAAGTAACATTTGTTTAATATTGTGAAAGTGTTTCTTTGTAATTTTCTTATTTTTATCATAAACTATTTTTTTTTTAAATGTTAAGAGATTAGTTTTTTAATAAATGTAATCCCAAACCGTCAAAACCTTGAAATGTTACAAAGAATGCATTTCGTAAAGTATATACAATATAAAAGTTGTTTATAATTTATGCTTTTATTCCAACTGTAAAATCTACAGATATTTTTAAAGAACCTTTCACATAACATTTTATATGAATGATTCCACAATCCTTGATTCAATAGCTGATATAAAAAAAAACACATTTCCTATAGTAATTCTTATGCACATTTTAATATATATGTTTTAGCATAATGGTAAGCTGATTTGGAATAATCTTATGATGAAATGTATATAATTTTAATGAAGGGAAATCTGTTAAATGGAAAAATCTCCCCCTATTATTGTGCATATTTAATAAACTCTAGTATAAATGTGTGTGTTCTAAACACTTCATTTACAGCCTCCAACTTTTTAATGAAATATATCAAAATGTCAATAATAGGAACACCTAAAAAATGCAGTAAATTTTCCAAATGGTTGCTATGTATCAACCATTCTGAAACAACACCAGTTATTATTAAATCAGCTATGAAGAGTAATACATATCAATAACATGGAGAATGTGAGTAGAGCGTTCATGTGAAAACACGAAGAAACCAACAAATATATCAAAATAATTAACAAAAAAGTCAGTAAAAATACAAAAACAGGCCATCTATCAAGCATGCAAGATTAACCTAACATGTTCATTTTGTATGTTTTTCATTGGAATTGATTGTGATATGTACAATAATAAGCTAACATATGTGTATGATTGCATGAAAAATCATGCAAGCAATGCCATGTATTAAAATATACAAAAATCCTTTTCTATACAATGTTTTATATACATGGTCATACAAATGTCATAAATAAAATTGTATGAAGCGTAGGATTTAAATGTGATTTTTAGATGAACAACAATTTTGCAATCAAATGCATGCAATACTTAAAACACATGGTCTTAAGATTTTTTATAAATGAACATATTGGGGAATGGGAATCAAAGAGTCTTAGCAATATCAACTTGTGAATGTATACATATGTATTTGAGTGCACTACAAGCCCCGCTCTGAGAAAATGGGGCTTAATGCATGTGCGTAAAATATACCTATTAGCATGTGCAATCCCCACAGGCTTATAAGGGATGAAACTTTCAGCTTTTAATGATTATTTTTTTACAAAAGGCCTCTTCTTATTAAAAATCCAGTCTGGTCTGAAAGTTTCTTCATTTATTAGCCAGTGCTGCACAGGCTAATTTGGGACGGCATAAATGATTTTAGGCATATGCATTTGAGAAAAACTTGTGTATTTTCATCTAATACTGTGTCAGAGTAATGTATTTCACAATATTGCAGTTGTTAATGTTACTCCAGAGAAAATAACATGTTATACAAAACAGTGTATTTAACAATTGCTCCAAACAATATTTGAGTAAAAATCAATCAAGTTAAAACTACGAGCCAAAAATTTACATCCACAATTAAACTTATTGCATAGCTATTGTTAAATCTCCCTGATTTTTTGCTATCACACACGAACTAGTGTTTGTTAATTAATAACAATCTTTAGAATCACATCATGTTTTGTAATTATCAAATATTTAGGTTAATAACAATCTTTAATGCCTACAATAGTATTGAAAAATACTCTTTGAAGCACAAACAAACAATGCACACGCAAAGAAAACAAGCCGATTTAGTAAGTGTACATTAAAACTAACCGTCTTATGTCAAGCACCAGAAAATAACTATACTAGTAAATCAACTTTATCTAAATCTAAATGAAGAAATAAAAAAGCCAAATTTAAAATCACAGAGATTACAAAAATATAAAAATACAACCAAGCCAGATCAAATGTATGTCATAATGTTAAATAAATATTCATTAGCATAGTTTTAATTTCATCAAATAAGTTCTAGACACTGTCTTATACTTATTTAAGGATATATTTGCAATGAGTTTAAAATAATATCATTGTGTTTGATGTAGTCATATACAAAACTGTGAACAAATACAGTAATTAATTAAAGTGGAAAATCTGAAGAAAAAAATGAACCAAAAAATTACTATTTTAGCTAAAACTTAAGTGTCCAAACACTAAGAGTAATTACAGTATTGAAAACATCACACAGTCTGATATCAGGTAACATTTTAAGCATACTTTCACATAAATAAAACATAGGCATATTCTGTTCCAACAATCAACAAAGCAACACACTTATGTGTGGAACAGGTCATTACAAAATCACAACTTCAATATGGCTTTACAAAATTAATAAGCAAACAAAGAATTTCAGACTTTGTTTTAAAAAGACACACAAAACACAAAATACAAGAGCAAAAAGGTTTATGAACACCATATTTAATTAATAAAAGAATGAATGCCAAAGGTACTTCAGATGTAGGAATGTCTTCATGGAATGGTTTGATTATAGGCCAGGTTAAACAGAGTTTTAAAGAAATAGAAATCTGAACACAGCCATCGTGTGTCTAGCTCCACAGTCATGCGCCTATGTCCATAAAAAAGTGTTAGGGATTAAGAAATAGCTTCAAACTTAGCTCAATGCCATTATGATTTCAATTATAATGTGTTGAAAAATTAAACATGCAAAGGTCCCAACTGATATTTTATCAAACAAAGAAACTTGTGTCTGTATACTTAATGTTAAAAAATGCTCAAATGTCCTTGTTAATATTTAAATGAAATTAAAGTTGAAATTCATGCGGCCTAAATGTTTTATTTTGCTCAAATTATAATCCTAAATTATATTTTATATTCATGATCATTAATGACTGTGTCAATGTTCATTCAGAATTATACATCTGAAGTTCCATTTATATTGTGTTTTTTCCTAAAACAAATAGTATGTTCGTTATTTAAAACATATCACGCCAATGTATATATTGATTTGCTTATCCCTTAAATACTGTGTCAATATTTTCCTCTACAAAACTGTGCCAATGTTCACAGGTATCCTAGCAACCACAAGTGTCTACTTGTTCCATCTTCTTCACTTCGTGTTCACCCAGCTTGGTTGTGCTTGCTCGCACAGATGGTGGGGCTTCCACTTGCAATTTGAATATATCTGAAGCGAACGGTGAAAACATGCAACAAGACTGACAATATTAATATACATGTACATGTGAGCCTCGTTCTGGGAGAACGGGGTTAATGCAAGTGCAAAAACTGTCACACAGGCTAATCAGAGATGACACTTATCGTCCAAACTAGATTTTTGTTTAAAAAAATATATAATGCCTTTAACGATAACTACGATAAGAGCTAAGTACCATTCCAGATAAACTTGTGAACTGCACCAGCTTATCTTGGACAACACTTTACTTACATGAATTTAGCTCTATTGTCCCATAGTGAGGCACACATATATATATATATATATATATATATATATATATATATATATATATATATATATATATATATATATATATATATATATATATTTGAGATACATGTATAGCAATGGAATAGCTTCAAACCTTTGTGAAAACAGTTGGCCTCTGATTTTGTTATGTATCTTGTTAACAAAGATCTGAATATGTTTCACATTTTAGCAACATGAAAGAATTTGTATGTGCATTAAATTGATTTATAATAAGATGTATTTTCCACACAATTCAGCATGGATGATTGTGTTTGCGAGAGTAAAAATGATTGACAGGCAATAAATATTTAAGAATATTCTTGATCTCTTGACAAAACATGATTTTCAATAAGGAGTTTGGCAATCTTGTCATTTATAATGCACACATCAATGGTAGAAGCACTAGTCCTCCAATACAATATATGCAAACTGGTAGTTAACCCTTTGCATGCTGGGAAATTTGTCTTCTGCTAAAATGTTGTCTGCTTAATTTCTAAAATTAGCATTTACTTTGATTTTTTTTAAAGAATACTATCATACAGGTAATAGCAAACAGTTTGGATCCTGACGAGACGCCACATTCTGTGGATCCAAACTGTTTGCAAAGGCCTTCAAAATTCGGTTCAAGCACTGAAAGAGTTAAGCAAACAGTATTTACACAGAAAATATAAACTTACCAACTAGTAAATTATTAAATGCCTCCCCTACATTAGTGTTGTCTAATGCTGAAGTTTCAATAAATGAGTAGTTGTGTTTCTCTAAAACAGAAAGCAAAAAAGTAGTTCACCGAACAGAAGATGTGTCTTGTTCTGAGAAAATTGGGCTTAATGCATGTGGGTAAAGTGCAGTCCGCACACGCTAATCAGGGACGACACTTTCCGCTTGTATGGTATTTTTCGTTCAAAGAAGTCCCTTGTTACGGAAAATCTTGTTTATGCGGAAAGTGTCGTCCCTGATTAGCCTGTGCAGATTGTGAGAACTGACCAGACTAATCTGGGATTACACTTTACGCACATGCATTATGCCCAGTTTCCTCAGAACATGACTCATATGCACAAAGGCTTAGAAAATCTTAACCACAACACAAGGATTGATGAATTAAATGGATTTTCATTCAAAGGAAATAAACTTATCTGTATTTGACACATGCCTGTTATTCTATTACTCCCATAATTTTTTAATTGTTATGTATCCTTTTGAAAATACACAAAAGGTAATGGGTTAAAAAAAATCTTTATGAAAATAAACAAAATAATGACAGGAGTGTTACTTCATTAATGAAACATTTAAAAGTAAAAACATTAATTTCAAAAAAATTCAGCCACGTTCTGGGAATACTAGGCCAAATGCATGTGTGGAAAGTGTCATCCCTGATAGGCCTCAGCAGAATGCGTAGGAACTTCCAGGATGACACAACGCACATGCATTAAGCCCTCTTTTCCCAGAGAAATGCTCATTTATTGCAACAAAACTGACCGTACCTGCAAGGGACCTGCCCACTTCTGCGGTTATTTCCCGCAGGTGTTTCAGGTCAGTCTTGTTTCCTACAATCATAATACAGCAGTTGGGATCAGCATGTTCATCTAGCTCTCCGAGCCACTTGCTGAGGTTCTCAAATGTCGCCGCCTTGCTGATGTCATAGACGACAAGCGCACCCACAGCTCCTCTGTAGTAACTGGAGTTGAAATGAAATAAATGAGCCCTGCTCTGAAAAAAAGTAGCTTTATGCATGTGCGTAAAGTATCATTCCAGATTAGCCTGTCCTGTCAACACAGGCTTATCAGGAATGACCACACTTTCATTGTATTTTTTGTTTAAAGAAATTCTCTTCATAGCGAAGTCCAACTTAGGAGTATATTGTGGAAAGCACTGGCTTATCTGGGACAGCACTTTACACACATGAATTCACCCAAGTTTTTTATCACCCTGCGCAAATATAAGAATCTGAAGAATTTGCATCATTAACATTCTCAGCATTTCTGTGAATGCACGCATTAAGCCCCATTTTTCCAGAGCCTGGCTCATATGAACTACACAAGTACTAACACGCTGGTGATAGCTCTGTGTCTATGAACTATACAAGTACTAACACGCTGGTGATGGCTCTGTATCTATGAACTATACAAGTACTAACACGCTGGTGATGGCTCTGTATCTATGAACTATACAAGTACTAACACGCTGGTGATGGCTCTGTATCTCTCCTGGCCAGCTGTATCCCAGATCTGTGCTCGCACTGTCTTCCCCTTGATCTGCATGTTCCTGCAAGTGACATTTCACCATTGCACAAAGTCTAACAAACACAATGTATCGTAAACAAATGTTTTTATAAGATACTATAAGGTTAATAAGAAAATCTGATAAAAATTGTGAAATTAAGTAAACTAATGTTTTAACAATTTGCTGGCGCGTAAATATTTTATTGTTTATAAATAATATACCGCTTATTATATTCTTAAGTGGCGGAATAGATAGGAAAACAGGCTCACAAAGTCCTATATCCTAAATGGCAGAGCTCCAGATAACTTTTCTGAGTTAATTGGGTAAATACCCACTACTTTTGAGTTCAATTGGGTATTTTCATTTTAAATTGGGTACAAAAAAAGTCAGTACCCACTACTTTGACAATTGGGTATTTTTGTATAAAAATTAGGTATTTTCATTGTCTTTAATTCTCACCTAAATGAGCTAGTTGAAGTTCCACTCTTAATTGATTTTTTCAGAGATCTTGTGTAATTATGTAGATGTATCCATAATATACAGTCTTGATCAAAAAAAAAAGTTTGACAAGGTTTTACCACCAGTTTTCTTACAATGTAAGCACTGTCAGCGCTTGCCTCCGACACAATATCGTCAAGAATTAGCTTCACTATATTTTCCGCTTGTGATTTTGTGTTGCTCGCGGTTAAATAACTTAAAATTGATTTTTTTTTGCCTGGGATACAATATTTCCCGGCCTCGCGGTTTCGACATTTTCACAACAATATCATGTAGTTACATAGACGCTTTCTCATGTACATAGTATTGTGCTGAAGGTTATACTGAAAGCGCTTGGATGAAGAGGAAAAAATCCAGGTATTTCAGACACGGGTATTTTACGGGACAGATTTACTCGATACGCAGAGGAAAATTACATAATCAGCAATTTCAATTGGGTTTTGGTACGCATAGTTTTATTTTTCTATGCGTAATCGGCAATTTTACATTGGGTATTTACGCAAATACGCACCTTATCTGTAGCTCTGCTAAATGTTTACACAAATTCAAATGTTTCAATCAATGTAATTGTGGTCTTTTCTTAAGACTTTTTAATTATGCTCAAAAATGAACAACATACACAGTCTGGGTCATGTGTTCAGTACGTTTATTTTTTTTAACATTTAAATAAATCTTACAACACTTTCTGCCTCAACTGGATTTTTGCTCAGAAGAGACTCCTTTTGAACAATAAATAAAATAAACGCAGAAAAAGTCATCCACAGTGTCACACAGGCTAATCTGGGACAACACTTTGTCACTTTACACACATGCATTAAGCCCAGTTTTCCCAGAGCAAGGCTCATATGAGTCGTGTTCTGAGAAAAATGGGCAAAATGCATGTGCGTAAAGTGTTGTCCCAGATTAGCCTGTGCAGTCCCCACAGGATTATCAGGGACAACACTTTCAGCTTTAATGATATTTTTAGTTTCAAAGAAGTTTTTCCTTACCAAAAATCAAGTATAGGCGGAAAGTGTCGTCCCTGATTAGCCTGTGCGGACTGCACAGGCTAATCTGGGAGGACACTTTCCGCACATGCATTATGCCCAGTTTTCTCAGAACATGACCCATATAGTTGTCATTTTAATTACAAGTGATATTATTGTAAGGATCAAAATTATTTAACATCATTGTTCATTTGGCAGTTAACTGTTTATAATTATTTAACATCATTGTTCATTTGGCAGTCAACTGTTTATAATTATTTAACATCATTGTTCATTTGGCAGTAAACTGTTTATAATTATTTAACATCATTGTTCATTTGGCAGTAAACTGTTTATAATTATATAACATCATTGTTCATTTGGCAGTAAACTGTTTATAATTATTTAACAACCTAGTGAATGTATCACTCTGCAAACTCTTTGTCATTTGACTGATAAGCAATGCTTGGTCAAAAATTGTAATTAAATTATACTTTGGATAGCTCCTTGGTAGCTTACCTTGTAGCAAACTCTACACCTATGGTACTCTTGCTCTCCATGTTGAACTCATTGCGTGTAAACCTTGAAAGCAGATTGGTTTTACCCACACCAGAATCTCCTACCAGCACAACTAAAAATAAAACAAGAGCTGTCACCATAGGATGACTTATGCCCCCTATAAACGCGTGATAGCAGTCATGAGCTTTTTTCGAAACCTAAACGCACATTTCGAAACCTAACTGCGGACCCTAAGTTCAAGGTCAAGGTCACAGGGGTCAAAATTTGTGTGCGTTTGGAAAGGCCTTGTCCATATACACATGCATGCCAAATATGAAATTGCTATCTGAAGCTACAAAGAAGTTATGAGCATTTTTCGAAACCTAAACGCAAAGTGTGACGGACAGACGGACGGACAGTCCGATCACTATATGCCCTCCTTCAGGGGCATACAAATTTTCATTGATAAATGTGTGCCATGGAACAGACAAAAACAATCCAAACTGATGTATTGAACAAGCAAATTCGTTGAATTTATATCCCCCGCCAATATGCTTCTGGACACAAATTGTTATATTTGACACTCAAAAAAGCATTTTTTCAAGATACAAAGGGCCATAACTTCCTTATTAACAGATGGTGTACAATGACATTTGGCGTGCATCATCCTCTTATCCATATATATACTCATACTAAGTTTCAATGAAATCCGCCAAAGCACTTCCAAGATATGGCTCCGGATGAACGGAAAGACGGAAGGACGGACGGACAACGCCAAAACAATATCCCTCCGCCTTAGGCGGGGATAATAAGTACTATCATACATGTATACTCTTTTTACAGAGGTATGCAAACAGCAATTATTATAGTGCATTACTACAGAGTCCTGTATCATCAGCCAATCACTACATATAATATAATAATAATGACGTAATAGAATTAATCATTACAGCAGTATATACCTTTCCAAATGAAGTCATACTGTTCCTCCCCTGTCCCTGATGTCATATTCAAGCAATCAACTTTGTTACCTCTTCATATACAGGCACCCCTTACGTGTATGTACTCAGACCTGAAACATTCCCAAACAGACTGTTAACACTGTTATTGTTATCTCTGTGTATGCTCATAGTGGACTATACCTTGCCTTATACTGGTTTAACCAGCATACAACCAACATAAGGGCAAACAAGACATTACACTAAACTAGAAATGGCGTGGCAGAGGCCGACGCGTATCCCCACGCCGCATGTTGATCCAGGAGCGCCCCAGGGTTGGTAATGGGACCTTGCATAGTTAAGATTGACCGTATTGTCATAAGAGATAGTCAGTATCAATTTGAAGTAAATTGGTCTAGAAATAAAGAAGTTAATGTAAAATAACCTAAACAAATGAGTAAAAACCTCTGACCCGACCCCACCCCAACTCCCATAACTTTTGACCCAGTGGTCAGATCAAAATTCCAAATAGTGCACTGTCACATGCTTATAGCTACCAAATGTGTAAGTTTCAAGGTTCTAGTGCTAATATTGTAAGAGATAGTGGCCAGTACTGAGGGAAGGACAGATGGCGGAGATAACTACATAATATATTTCAAAATCTAAACGCGAACCATAAGTTCAAGGTCAAGGTCACAGGGGTCAAATATGTTATGCGCATGGAAAGGTCTTGTCCAGATACACATGCGTACCAAATATGAAAGCAATATCTGAAGGGACACAGACGTTATGAGCTTTTTTGAATCGCAGTCGCATATTTCTAAATCTGAACGCGGAATCAAAGTTAAAAAATTTCATGCGCATGGAATGGTGTTGTCCAGATACACATGCGTAACAAATATGAAGGCAATATCTGAAGGAACACAGTAGGTATGAGCCTTTTTCGAATCGCGGCCGCAGATTTAAAAACCTGAACGCTGACCTCAAGTTCAAGGTCAAGGTCACAGGAGTCAAAAATTTCATGCGCATGGAAAGGTATTGTCAAGATACAGATGCATACTAAATATGAAAGCAATATCTGAAGGGACACAGTAGTTATGAGCCTTTTTCAAATCGCGGTCGCAGATTTCTTAACCTGAATGCTGACCTCAAGTTCATGGTCACAGGGGTCAAAATTTGTATGCACATAGAAAGGTGTTGTCCAGATACACATGCATACCAAATATGAAGGCAATATCTGAAGGGACACAGTAGTTATAAACCTTTTTTGGAATCGCGGTCGCAGATTTTGAAACCTAAATGCTGACCTCAAGTTCAAAGTCAAGGTCACTGTCAACATCGCATATATGCTCATAGCCACCATGTGTGTAGGTTTCAAGGTTCTAGTGCTAATAGTGTAGGAGGAGATAGTGGTCATGACGGACAGCGGAGATAACCACATAATCCCCACTTTTTCTCCGAAAAGCGTGGGGATAATAAAGCTTCAAATGAATATAAGCATTATGAATATGCATTTAAACACAGGGCTACTTTGTAGATAAATTTTACTCAAATTGTCCAGGTCTACATAAAAGCAAAAATTTCCATTTTTCTCACATGATTTAATTTTAAAACAAGAGATGTGTTCGTCAGAAACACAATGCCCCCTATTGCGCCGCTTTGAAAATTTTTATTTTTTTTGACCTTTGACCTTGAAGGATGACCTTGACCTTGAACTTCCACTACTCAAAATGTGCAGCTTCATTAGAACGCCGCTTTGAAATTATTATTTTTTACCTTTGACCTTGAAGGATGACCTTGACCTTAAACTTCCACCACTCAAAATGTGCAGCTTCATGAGATACACATGCATGCCAAATATCAAGTTGCTATCTTCAATATTACAAAAGTTATGGCCAACGTTAAAGTTTTTTTCCAGACGGACTGACATACTGACGGACAGTTCAACTGCTATATGCCACCCTACCGGGGGCATAAAAATGACATGCTTTTGTATGTTGTGTGGTATATTTGGTTATTAAAAAGGTTTCAGAGTTGTGAGTTAAAAAGTAAAAAAGAATTAATTGCATTCATCTTTCAGCGGCCCATAATAATACCTATGTCCAATAGTAGTTCTGGCTTCCATAACTTTAAATGTCGCTTTTTATGATTTTTGACTGGTGCGACTTTATAGTTATGGACCAACCCCAATAGGAAAGTCAACCAGAAATTCCCAAACAGTTGACAGATAACAAAGACCGGTCCAAAACAGCTTTTAAATGCAGTTATTGGCTCAAATCAACCACTTGATTGGAAAGATTGACATTTGTCACATTTAATTGATATATTCTTTCACAAAATACTATCTTAAACATTTAAAATTTATCTATTCTGCTCTTACATATCGAAAAAAACAGCGATGTGACAGACTTTCTTGAAATGCGAATCTCCCGAGATTTCACGGTCATAAATGATGTTATTTCTATTTTTAGTAACATACCATGTGCTCAAGTGTTTTCAAATTCAGAATGACATTTCCCGGTATTTAAAATTATTCTGGCTTGTTTTGTAAACAAATGGTAGAGTACAAACTCAAAGTAAATATTATTTAAAACTACCTGATTCACACTGAAATCAGTCTTATAATCCACCAGACGTAAGTTGTTAATCACAAATAATAGATTTCAGAAAACGAAAGTGATGTTTACAATTTCAGCAAAAAATGTCAAGGTCGATCTGAAAGTATCCAAATAAAAACTCCGCACATGACAAAGCGACAATGGCGTCAAAATTGTGAATTTCAGACTGATGATAGTTATTTTCATCTATTGTAAGATGCATTTGAAACATTTGAACCTTAAAATATTCCCCGATGCAGTAATTTATATTCATTCACCAATATATGTAGAAATGTATCCAAGAAAATGAGCTTTCTTTGATTTATAGCATGACATAAATATGTTACGACTCTGGTTGACTTGGATACGGGGTTGGCTTCAGCGTACAGGTGTAATATATAAACTGTACGCTGAAGTTTCTAAACTGTACGCTGAAGTTTCTTTAGCTAGTCCAATAGTTATCAAGTTGTAGTCTCCAATTTTAATCCACGAATATTTTAAATATCATGTTTAAAATTAAATATCTTTACTGACTTCTTCAGTAATAGGAAGTTAATTCAATAAATAATTAGTCATCGTGTTCAGAGTAAACTTGTTACTAGTCACTGTAAGAACTGGACTGTTGTTAACAATATAAATTTACGTCGCATTTTTTTCGAGAAAGTGTTTACTAAATTAAATGTTACAGATTCGCTACAAAGCATAAATGGCATACACATACCTGTTAATAAAGACGGTGTAACGTTGACATTCACGTTTATTTATTTACCTGTAATTAACACTACACTATTTACCTGCTAATTGACTTCCTGTACAATATGGACATCCGGATTCCTTAGATTTTATCGCAGTCGAAGGTAAAGGTTACAATTCAATACGCAATATCAGAAATGTCAATACTATTGGAATAAATTGTAATTCATCCTATCTGTTTAATAGGTGATCTCCTAATATACGATTGCGATCCATCTTGTCTCGGCCTTAATTTTGACATTTATTTATGGCTTTTAAAATAACTTGACACACATAAAGAGCATCATAAGACCACGTATCACGTGTAGCATTCGTCCCGACTTCAAAGGTTAAGGGCATACTTTGAGGCCACATGCCATATATGTTTTGCAAAAACAGTTAAATATTCTAGTATCAGCCATACGTGACATACTGTTGATCAATCATATGACAATATGTCGCGCTTCATACTTGTTTCCATATCTCCAAGAACAAGACCACACTTTAAGTTAAAAGGTCATGTTTAGCCATAAAACACAATGAATGTCCGGACCACAGGTGGTTAGCGTGTGGCTTTGATATTAATTAGTGAAAACATCATTTTGAATGATAAATAATCATATTATAACGAAAAATTACATTTTATGAAGAAAAAAAAATTCACTATCAAATATATATATAACAAGGTATATATACCTTGGAAGGAATTTCCTTTCTGGGAATGTATATGTCTTGCAATATTTTTACAAATGCTGGGTCAACTTTTAAGAAATAACACGATCACAAGGTCACAAGAGCAAAAGGTTCATGATAAATATTGTCTGGAATCAATCTTAAAATTATACTTAAGACGATTTTAAAACAATTACCTTTATGTAAGTAATCACCATTAGAAGACGCCAGGAAGCGCATAAATATCGCGTTCCTAGCTTAAAAAGTCAACGTCACACTTACACTTCAAAGATAAAATATTGACATGCCATAATTTGTTCGGACTTTAATTAAGTAATCGTTCAAGATTATCTTTTTCAATAATTTGCCACAAAACATTATCTTTATGTGACGAAATTTGCACACAGCAAAGTTGTTCTTATCCCAAAGGTCAAAGAAAAAAAAAATGACCGCACACATTTAATATAGGCGTGATGACGTTTGTTTGGATTACCGGTATACACAATTCATTTTTATTCGTGGATTTTTTTAGAGTTAGTTAATGTTAATCTCAAGTACATACGTGCTTGGCAAAAAGCATGAAATGCTGCCGATGGGCATCTAGTTAGTTATGTGACGCATTGTTAATTATTATGTTGACTACATGCACTCATTGTTTTGCTTGGGGCGGCGTCCGAAAAGTATTGTTTGTATTCAAATGGTATTGTAACGAAATCCTAACGGACTCAGAGTGCAATTATGTAAAGCAAATTATACTTTTTAGTGCTTACCTCCGTAAAAGTAATAAGTGAATATAAACAAAAAATACCAGCTTTTAAAATGCGGGATATATTGTTTCGTACTTTTCCGTTGGTTGGTCGGGTGATAAGTAGATCCATTGAATATTTCTTACCCTACGATGTCTATCGAACGCTTTTACCTATACGATCATGCAACTTGGTATGATGAACACTTAAGAGGAAAGGAAAGTGCATATCAATTGTGAGGTAAACGGGCCAAAGGTGAATGACACAGGATATTATAACATTATCATGAACACTTTTTTCCATTGACAAGTTCGTTTCTAAAGTAAATCTTAAAAAAACTTGCGACTATCAAAATAGCATGTTATTTGTTTTTAATGAAAAAGTGAGGCATTCAATGTCAAGTTCAACCAGTAAGAGGTCACAACAGCTTGTAACATGAACACTGTTTCCATACAATTCATTGATAAAGTATGAACTTAGGATCATATTTAATATTCAGCCAATTATTTAGAAAATTGTGATCCATATCGATTTTGAGATCAAGAAATCCTTGTTAATTCCTTACAAGGTCAATGATGCACATCATTACAGTGTTTCGTTGTATGGATACAGTTTTGTGTAAACTATTACGGTGCTGACGTTCAGCATAAAACGACGTGTCTTCCTTAACAAAATTTCAATACATGATTATATAAATAACATATACGTTACAATATGTTGTGTTGGTAAAGGTCTACTGTAGTCCGTGCTTTTACAAAGTTAAAAATCTTGAAACTTTAACGTGTTTTATAAACATAATAACCCCATTCTTCGATCTACGAGTTACTGAATTAGTATTACATTGGCTAAAAGTAACGCTAGTTACGCTGCGACTCAACGGAACTTATCGACAAGGGCCCACCTTGATTTTTTTCTTTACAGTGGGGCATGATATTCAACGATTTCCAAAACAAAGATGGCGACACCCGGTACACCTGAACTAACTGATCTTCGAAAACTTACTGTGGTGAAGCTTCGCGAGAGACTAACTCAGCTTGGTCTTCCCACATCTGGTAAGTGAAACGTTGGGATTGCAAAGAGCTTTTTGCGTATCAAAAATGTATCGGAATATGAATGGATACAGTTGATTGTCTCGACGTTTTCATGCGTCTGACTGAGGTTACATAACACTAAACATGGCATTGGAGAGCCAATTATTATCAAAAGGATTCGCACGTGCGAACGTTAACAGAATAGTAACACAATAAAATGACTGTAGATTTGGATGCAATCCTGAACTAAAGCTGTCTAGCTTGCTCTTGAAACTGATAGATAAATGTATTTGATCGGCTGTGTGTTATTGGCTTAACTTTTTGTTTTATCAATGGGATGTGAATATTTACATGTTGAGATAACTTCATACATGCCATAATTTTTTAGGTCCAAAGCGGGACATTCCATAAAAAATTGTCGGGACATTTGACCAAAAAGCAGGACACCTAAAACGATCTATCATTCCACCTTTACTATAGTCAGTATAGTACTAACAAAAACTCTTGATACTTTTATTCCAGACATAAAACATCTGATATGAAGCATGAAATCTAAAACATAACAATAACAGTTTTATTAAATAAGACAATAGCAAACAACGAAGATAATATTCATCTGTTTAAGAGTACAAAATCTAGAACATTACGACAACAATACTCATTATATTAATTTCAATGGCAAACATTAACGCAGGGGAGGCTATCCAGTTGACTGAAAGTACGGGTTACAGTACACTATCTACGGAACAGTTACATCGGTTACACACGGAATGCGCAGCCGTACACATTTCCGTATTTTGTTTTCTTCCTATATACACAGATTAAACTGAATTGTGAATTGTCAGGTGCTGTATTGGGGTAGTGTCAAACTGTCATGAATAACAACACGTTGTTTTTATTACAATAACACAAGACAAGATGGGTAACTCTTTTACTGTTTGTTGCGATGTTTTTTTAAGCATGTGTCCATGCGCAGTTTGTTACTTGTCAATTGTCGCGGCTTAATTGGAGTAGGGTCAAACTGTCATGCATAGCACCTCGTTGTTTTTAGCTTAACTGGAGTAGGGTCAAACTGTCATGCATAGCACCTCGTTGTTTTTATAACAATTACACTAGACAGGATGGGTATCACTTATTGGACTGTTTGTTGCGATTTTGGTATATTGCACATTCGGAATATCCCGCTATATTGGAACTAAACATTGAATGGAAAAGACTCATTTATGACGTAGCGTTAATTTTACAAAACAATTGTTTTTTTTTAAACCGCTTCAAACAAATACAAAATAAACACATTTTCAACATTTATTTTATTATAATAAAACTATCGATAGCAATAAGCGACCACTATCTTGAAGACCACCATGGTGTGAATGCCTGATGAAATCAATAATAAGCCGATAAATCGCTGATAAGGTGTCATAAACAACACTGGTACACACGATAAGTAGACTCGGATTGTTAATTGGGGGTCAATAAAGGGATTAGCAGTGTTAAGTGTTAGCGAAACAGAGCTTGAATAGCGAATTTTATTGGGAACCTATACACCTTACATCGTTTTTTACGAATGTCGGGACAAATCGTCTCACGGCGGGACAAAGGGCCCAAAAGCGGGACTGTCCAGCCGAGATCGGGACGTATGGCATGTATGGATAACTTATAATTTAATTTCAGGATTGAAGGCAGATTTGGTAGAAAGACTACATGCCCATTATCAAGAGGTATTTTATGAAGCTTTATGCTTTTTCTGTAACCGACAAAACTCTAACTTAACTGACTGTATGTGTCTCTTGAAACAGTTATCAATACTTCATCACTTAAAATTATGAAATAAATATATCAATATACTTGAGTTAAATATGAAGAGATATTTGTTATTAACTGCCTTAACATTAAAAATTATGTATTTTCTATTCACATGCCTGGTTAAGTATTATTGCTCATATTTCATGGTCTGTATTTATATGTTTAAAAAAAAATAAAAATTATTAAATACAGTACACTCCATGCGTTTTCCCCAAAAAATGCGCTCACTCCGCGTTTTTTTTTCCTGCAAGCGAGTGTTTGCGCCGAGTTTGAAAGGGAGGTAAAACGCGGCGTTCCGTCGAATTCGCTAATACCCGCGGCGTGTATTACTTAAGCCTAGTCGGTAAATGCAGACAATTTCCGTTCTTATCAGCGACCGCCGCGCAACACCGCGTTAGCATTGTGCTACTGGGCATGCCAAAAAATAAAAACATTGTCATTAAAAATTGTTTAAATACTGTATAAAAATAAAGATAATTGTAAAAAAAATTAATACGTATAGAAATTATGTTTTTTAATTCACAGGTACGTCTACAATATGAATGAATATACGACATGTCAAGCGTTTTGACAAATTAATATTTAAATCATAACACATATAACACAAGGGTAAATGTTCCGTAAAATTTTCAAATGAGAATAATAATTAGTAATCCAAAACACACTACGATTTTTAATGTTAACACAAAGTTGAAAAATGCTTTTTATATACAGTCATCATGTATATTTCCTGACAAAAGGGCGCGAAAATTATGCTGCAATGTACAAGGTCAAGGTATACTCCTGCAAAGCGTGCGTGTATTGATTTTTTTATACAAACTTTGTAGCGCAGAGAACACTTAATTCTGTTGATTTCGGTTAAAAGTTTCTTTGGTATTTTTTAACAAAATTATATAGCGAATAAGTTGATATTTACTCCAAAATAATTTCAAATCGAACACGCCAAATCTTTATCGTTAAGGTATTTTAGTAGAGTAATTATTTTAATAGCAATCGTACTGTAAACTGATTAAAGAAGACATCTGGGCAAAACTGGATTAAGTGTTTGACGTTATGAAAACATGCAAAGCTTGTCTACTGACCTATTGTGTAGACAGCTGTCTGCGGTGTTTTGACAAAAGGGATTACCATGTGTGAATGTCACTCTGCCGATTTGGTCCATAATTACTGGTAAACATTGTTTTGAATGTCGACGCAATTAGAATACAACTGTGAATATTGAATGCAACCATCAACTCAATAGTTACCACCTTCTTTTAGCAATCAATGGAATAACCTACCTACAAAGAGAAAATAAATGCATTAGTGAGCAGAGAATCGACTTTGTTTCGACAGTTAAAACCATTCCTTATGCATTCGTTGAACGTGTTTCCTTTGATAACATCAAACTGTCAATTCACACAGATTTGCGAGACTTTTAGGGTTCTTGGTCATTTTTTTACATGTTCAGTATAGAAAAAACACCAACTTACATGAAAACTTTGGATTAAATTATCAAAATAAAAACAATGTTGCAAACTGTGATTATATTAATTGGTAAGTATCAGTTTAAAGACAACGTTTTGTTTGTCGAGTCAAAAATCAACGAGTTTTCTATACAACTACTTCTACAACCACGTGGGGATCGATCTATCTTGTTTTTTTTTTAATGGTATATTATATATATATATATATATATATATATATATATATATATATATATATATATATATATATATATATATATATATATAAATATATATATGTACTTGTAATAAATGTTATTTTATTTGAAAATCAGGAAGTCAAACAAAGTTAAATTGATTGTTATCTCGTAAAACACAGAGTTTCCCCGGGTTGCTAACGCCGAGGGCCGCTGAGTCAGCTTATCATGCAAACGCCGCGTATCGCGAAATTTTCCAAATCTCCCTCGGCGTTACTGCACGCGGCGTATGGAGGGAAATTAGGGAAAACGCGTGGAGTGTACTGTACTTGTTATTTATTGTACTGTATAACATTTGTTTTATGTTTCTATTTTAGGAAGCAAACACTGACAATAATCAACAAGGTAATAGCTTTATGTTAATATTAAGATGCGTAGTCAATACATTATAACATGACCACATGGAGTGTTTTTAGAATACACTGTTATCCATCGTCCATCAGTCTATGTATGAGGTTTTTGTGTATACATTTTAGCTCACTGGAACGCAAAGGGCTTATGGGGAGCTTTTAAAGAAACTGTGTTCTTTGTCATCCGTCAGTGTGTGCATGCTGCAACTTTTTATTGCTACCACTTTTCGTCCTAAACCCCGTAAGAGATTTTAACACAACCCAGAGCTCCAGATAAGGGTCGTATTTTCGTAATTACAAATTATTTTAAAGCCTGTTACGTATTTATTTTAAAATCTTGTCGTACCATTAAGAATTACAAAATCAAGTTACGAATATTATTTTTACATCGGTTCGTATCGATTTTTTATTGAGTTCTTTTCGCGTATTAAATATCTTAGCGGTGCTTATATAGAATGGTTATCGGGTTTGTTTAACAAAGCGCATTTTTTCCAATAAAAGCGGCGTATACAGTCTATTTGTCAAAAAACAATGGCGGCGCCCAGAGAGCGTCCTAAAAAACTGCAAAGCGCCCAAAAAACACGCTTTTAACATATTGTATGCAAAGTGAGCCGAAGTTAAATGTTTAGAAAGACATTATAGAAAAGATATTATACGATGTTGTATGTTCAGTTTCCGACACAGTCGGAAAAGCTAAACAAAAACGCGACACGACGGGTCCAAACTTAATCACAAAAAAAACATTGAACTAGTGGACGGGACAAGTCCCGTGGCTAATCGTTGAAAAGATTGAAGGGGAGACCCGTTTAAATTGTGAAATATGTAAAAATTCATCTAAGGCATGCAATCTTAACACAGTTTGGGCATATGAAGGTATTTGAAAAATAAAATTGTATAATACTGAAAAGACACTGTTGAACTCGTATAAATAAAGTTGCTAGTACGTTTATTTTGATTTGTTTTTGCATGAAAATAACCATTGTTATTTATTTTTAGGTCATTTATAAGTATAAGTTAACTTAGTAGTAACGTTAAGAATAAAATTTGAGAGTTAAGAATTCTTTTTGAAAATCTGGTAGTAATTTAAGAATTTCACAAAACCTTATCTGGAGCTCTGCAACCTCACAGAAATTATCCTCCTTTTTAAAGTTGTTCAAACAATTTAGGTCCCAGTGTTGTTGTTTTTTGTGAGCTCACCTGAGCACAACGTGCTCATGGTGAGCTTTTGTGATCGCTTTTTGTCTGTCGTATGTCGTCAACATTTTGCCTTGTGAACACTCTAGAGGCCACACTTATTGTCTTATCTTCATGAAATCTGGTCAGAACATTTGTCCCATTGATACCTCGACTGAGTTCGAAACTGGGTCATGCTGGGTCAAAAACTAGGTCACTAGGTCAAAAAAAAGAAAAACTTTGTGAACACTGTAGAAGTCACATTTGATGCCCAATCTTCATGTCACTTTGTCAAAATGTTTGTCTAAATGAAATGTTGGTTGAGTTCAAAAATGGTTCCGGTCCGTTGAAAAACATGGCCGCCAGGGGGCGGGGCAGTATTCCTTATATGGCTATAGAGAAGCCTTGTGAACACTCTAGAAGTCACAATTTTTGCCCAATCATCATGAAACCTGGTCAAAACGTTGGTTTCATTGATATCTGGGACGAGTTCGAAAATGGTCCAGATCGGTGAAAAAACATGCCTGCCAGGGGGCGGGGCAGTTTTCCTTATATGGTTATAGTAAAACCTTGTGAACACTCTAGAGACCAATCTTCATGAAATTTGGTCAGAAGATTGGTCTCAATGATATCTTGGATGAGTTCGAAAATGGTTACGTTTGCTTGAAAAACATGGCTGCTAAGGGGCGGGGCATTTTTCCTTATATGGCTATAGTAAAACCTTGTGAACACTCTAGAGGCCACATTTATTGTCCAATCTTCATGAAATTGAAGATTGGTCTCAATGATATCTTGAATGAGTTCGAAAATGGTTCCGGTTTGTGGAAAAACATGGCCGCCAAGGGGGCGTGGCATTTTTCCTTATACAGTCCAACCTGCCCGAGCGACCGCCTGTTAATAGCGACCAACAGTCAATAACGACCACACCGATTTCCTCCCGAACGATTTCACTATATATTGAACCTGCGAATACAGCCCACCTGTGAACAAAGACCAACGACCACCCTTTTACATTCCCAAATCTCCATTTTGATAGCTTACAACGACCACTGCAATCATAAAAATCAACGATTTCGCAACTTTCAAATAACAAAATGGCCGCCAGGACGCTGCGTAGTCACGTGATACACATCTTACCAGTGGACTCGTCGGTCGCTATGGAGATATTGGCAAGTGACAGTTTATTGCACTCGATAGCAGTTGTTTGTTTATTTAACATGCATTGCTAATTGGTAGTCGCCTGCTTCTTTTATGCATTTGACAGTTTGTCATAAGTGTAAAAATTTGCCTTTGTATTTAAGTGACTCGCGATTAATCTACTAATTGCCGAAAATATCAAAGACAAATTTGGGGCTTTCATAAACTCATTAAGGAAATTAACGGTTTCATATCATTTACGATGCCTATTAAAGACAAACATTTTGATAGTCATTCTCTTCTTAAATTTCTCCGTAATAAGACGTTCATAGATTATAGAAAAGTAAATTGTCAGTTCAAGTTAACCAGCATGGCTTCCAAGCGTAAGTTCTTGACGTTGGAAGAACGCGTTAAGGTCATTAGTTTGTTAGGTAAAGGACACGGTTGTAGACGAGTGGCTAGTGATCTTTGTGTAGGAAAAACTCAAATTCAGAGCATTTTAAATCGTAAACATGAGATTATGGACGAATTCGAGGAGAACGTAAACTGTGAAAGTAAACGCCCTAAGCGTGAGTCGGAATTCGCGTATATAAAAATCAGATGTCATTTATTGTCCATTACTGTCAACTTTACTGGTTGTGTAGTAGTGATTCATGTATTTCATGTATAAATGTTTGCTATGTTATGTGTATTTTGTACTTTGTTCTTTGTAGAATTACATGTACATGTACGTATACATGTATATCAAATGTTATTTATACAGAATATGATAAATTAAATAAATAATAAAAACATAAGGGAATAGAAATACAACATGTAATAAATATACAAATGTAAAACAAAACTGTGTTTCAATCCTTTATTTCATTATACATGCATAAGTATTCAAACATTTAAACAATAGAGCACATACATAGATAAGGTACCTGTTAAAAAACTACTAGCATATTTTGCAAAGTTTCGATCGACCCTGCGAATAAAGACCACCTGTGAACAAAGACCACAACGACCAAATCCCTTGAGTGGTCTTTATTGACAGGTTGGACTGTATAGCTATAGTTAAACCTTGTTGACACTCTAAAAGCCATATTTATTGTACGATCATCATGAAACTTTGTCAGAAGATTTGTCCCAATAATATTTTGGACAAGTTCGAAAGTGGTTCCAGTTGCTTGAAAAACATGGCCACCCGTGGGCGGGGCATTTTTCCTTATATGGACTTATGAATCTTCATGAAACTTTGTCAGTATATTTGTTGAAATGATATCTTGGATGTGTATGAAAATGGTTCTTGTCTGTTGAAAAACGTGGCTGCCAGGGTGTTCACTATTCATGAAAGTTGGTAAGTACATATTGTTCTAATGACATCTTGTGCTGCACAGAACAGGTCAGTTCCTTTGAATCTCAGGTGAGCGACTTTGGGCCTTTCAGGCCCTCTTGCTGAAATTTGAGGCCGAAACTTAAGCCCCATTCCCTGTCTCAAAAATTATATGAATAAATGTATATTTCTCTAATGACTGCCCAAATATTACAAGATAGCTTTTGGTTAAAAATGACTGTATAAGATTCAGTACACTGCAACTCTATTATATCACAGTTCGCGGGGTCCAAAGAGAGTGATTGCGATATATATCGGGCGTGCGATAAAACTTGTCAGGTTATTCATGCATGTATATGTATGGATTAGCATAGTTTGGCAATTTCAAATCACACTATTTGCCTACCTTTTTGCATTATGTGTTTTATCCATGTGTTATACATATATATAACATAAAAACACTATACCATATAAGCATCGCAAAATGCGTTTCATAAATTTTTTATCCGAAAAGCATTTACATTTTTTATGCCCCCTTCTTCGAAGAAGAGGGGGTACAATGTATGTTGTTTTTGGCCTGTCTGTCTGTCTGTCATTCCATCATTCTGTCATTCTGTCCCAAAACTTTAACCTTACATTAAAGTTTTGCAATAACTTTTGAAATATTGAACATAGCAACTTGATATTTGGCATGCATGTGTATCTCATGGAGCTGCACATTTTGAGTGGTGAAAGGTCAAGGTCATCCTTCAAGGTCAAAGGTCAACAAAAAAAGCAGCGCATTAGGGGGCATTGTGTTTCTGACAAACACATCTCTTGTTTTTCATGAAAGATGACAAAATCTAGCCACAAATAAATACTCCTCGTGGATTTCCTGTAAATTATTTGTTCTTATTAGAAGCATGCACAATTAGACCTCATTTACAATGTCACATCATCCTTCCTCATGGAAATCATGGGCTTTAATATTTGAATTCTGAATAAAAACTTCATAACGCATGGAAGACAACTCACATTTAACTCATTTTTTTGGATAAAATACTGGTAAAGAAAAGAGCAAAAAAACGGTGCAGACTTTCCCCCAAATTAAAAACAAGTTTTTATGTTTTATCTAACTTGCACAGGTTGTTGAGATCGGTCAGTATGATTCATTCTAACACTGCACGCGACTTGTTTTCTATAGACAAAGAAGGAAATCAAGTGTGGGTTTTTCTTCAATAATTTATGGACGGAGCTTAATGTTTCAAAAATAGTTCCGAATAAATAAATAAAATATTGCAGTTAAATGGACGTGCTAAAACCCACTCTAAAAAAAATGTAATAAATGTAGTATGTATATAAATGTAATGAAACAACAAATTGTTTATTTGGTGATAAGTGGCATAACCACGCCTACAAAGAATGTTATTTGTAAGAAAGCGTAATTCAGAAAACATAGAATGTCAGCTTTACAGTAGCATCAATTAACGTGACGTCATTAAGTTTCTACGATTGTTGTTTTCAATGAAAGTGATGTCATTTGCAAAATATTTATGAATAAAAACGACGTCATATGTTTGTACAATTCAATGACGTCAATAAATAGTGAACTGTGTACTAAGAAGGGCGGAGTATTAAAAAATATAGTTCACGTCCTAAAGCTTAACTAAATCAATCAGAATCATGTTAGAATCAAAATAATATTTTTTTATGATGGTTTGTTGTCGAATAACCCACAATAAGTTGTATAGATGCGTGTTATCAAATCACTCGTACTTCGCACTCGTGATTTAATTCCTACGCTTCTATACTCCGTACTGTGGGTTATTTGACAACAAACCATGATAGAAAAATATTATTTCTTAAGTAAAATTTACAGTTATTGTATACACCTGTATGTCGGGGACATTGTTTATTCAGCAGCCTGAGCGCTGATTGGCTGATACAATTACCAAGAGGAAAGTGATTTACAGGTGGCATCATGCCAGTTTAAAGGAAATTCAATAGAGAATGTTGCGAAAGGTGACGCGCAAATTAACCTTTGCTGTTGAGCAAGTTTGGTTTTTGTTTGTCGCAGTACACAAGCCTGAATGTGATGCACAAAGAAGGCAAACAATCTAGAACAAACTGGATTTATGAATGTCTGATTAGACAGAAAATTAAAGTTGGTGAAAACAATGGGATCCACAGCCGACCGCGATTATTAGATTTGCAGTTTACATCTGTTTTCACCACAAAAATTAAACGAAATATGGAAAAATATGCAATATGTACAATAATCAATATATTAATAATGAATGTATTGGTGTTTACTTGAGTACTTAATATTCTAAACCCTATCCCTATCAGCAGCAAAGTGAAAATTGCTATATGCATCCAGCATAAAACCACAACAGCCTGCGAGTTATGTGCAGTCTGTACAGTTTGTATGCTGTTTGCTACTCATCAGTGCCTTAGGGTTGGAAAAGAAAGCCTTTAAAACTTCAATCTATTAAAAAGTTCTTCAATTTAATTTGCTTTCCAAGGCACTGCAAACAGGTCAAAATGTTGTTTGAGGAGTAAAGGGTTAATTGGACTGTATTCAACACACTAAAATTATGAATCTTTAGATGAAGAAGAAGACTATGAGGATGACCCCGGGCCGCCCCGTCAGTCGGGCCCACCATCCCTGCTCTCTATCCATACCCAGGAGCCACAGAGAGGTCTGGCCTCTTCCCAGGGTCAAGAGGGTGGAGCCCACTACCCGGCCCCTGGTCTCGGGGCCCGCACGTCACTGCAGATGAGGCTCCAGCAGATGGCAGGGCACTCTGATGATGCTGGGGCCTCGTCCCAGCCACCTCCCGCCCCAATGGCAACCAGGCAGTCAGCTCCACAGGTTTGGATGCTTTCATTTTCAGCAGCATTCTGTGAAAAATGGGCTTAATTCATGTGCATGACGTGTCTTCTTAGATTAGCCTGTACAGTTCAAACAGACTCATCAGGGACGACACTTTCCGCTTTTATGGTATTTTTATGCCCCCCTTCAAAGAGTAGGGGGTATATTGTTTTGCACGTCGGTCGGTCCGTCCATCCACCAGGTGGTTTCCTGATGATAACTCAAGAACGCTTAGGCCTAGGATCATGAAACTTCATAGTTACATTGATCATGACTTGCAGATGACCCCTATTGATTTTTAGGTCACTAGGTCAAAGGTTAAGGTCAAGGTGACTCAACACAGAAAAATGGTTTCCGGATGATAACTCAAGAGCGCTTACGCCTAGGATCATGAAACTTCATAGGTACGTTGATCATGACTCGCAGATGACCCCTATTGATTTTCAGGTCACTAGGTCAAAGGTCAAGGTCACGGTGACTCGAAACAGTAAAATGGTTTCCGGATGATAACTCAAGAACGCTTACGCCTAGAATCATGAAACTTTATAGGTACATTGATCATGACTCGCAGATGACCCCTATTGATTTTCAGGTCACTAGGTAAAAGGTCAAGGTCACAGTGACTCGAACCAGTAAAATGGTTTCCGGATGATAACTCAAGAACGCTTACACCTAGGATCATGAAACTTCATAGGTACATTGATTATGACTCGCAGATGACCCCTATTGATTTTCAGGTCACTAAATCAAAGGTCAAGGTCACGGTGACTCGAACCAGTAAAATGGTTTCCTGATGATAACTCAAGAACGCTTACGCCTAGGATCATGAAACTTCATAGGTACATTGATTATGACTCGCAGATGACCCCTATTGATTTTCAGGTCACTAGGTCAAAGGTCAAGGTCACGGTGACTCGAACCAGTAAAATGGTTTCCGAATGATAACTCAAGAACGCTTACGCCTAGGATCATGAAACTTCATAGGTACATTGATCATGACTCGCAGATGACACCTATTGATTTTCAGGTCACTAGGTCAAAGGTCACAGTGACTCGACACAGTAAAATGGTTTCCTGATGATAACTCAAGAAAGCTTATGCCTAGGATCATGAAACTTCATAGGTACATTGATCATGACTCGCAGATGACCCCTATTGAATTTTAGGTCACTAGGTCAAAGGTCAAGGTCACGGTGACTCAAAACAGTAAAATGGTTTCCGGATGATAACTCAAGAACGCTTACGCCTAGGATCATTAAACTTCATAGATACATTGATCATGACTCGCAGATGACCCCTATTGATTTTCAGGTCACTAGGTCAAAGGTCAAGGTCACGGTGACTCGAACCAGTAAAATGGTTTCCGGATGATAATCAAGAATACTTACGCCTAGGATCACGAAACTTCATAGGTACATTGATTATGACTCGCAGATGACCCCTATTGATGTTCAGGTCACTAGGTCAAAGGTCAAGGTCACGGTGACTCGAACCAGTAAAATGGTTTCCGGATAATAACTCAAGAACACTTACGCCTAGGATCATGAAACTTCATAGGTACATTGATTATGACTCGCAGATGACTCCTATTGATTTTCAGGTCACTAGGTCAAAGGTCAAGGTCACGGTGACTCGAACCAGTAAAATGGTTTCGGAATGATAACTCAAGAACGCTTACGCCTAGGATCATGAAACTTCATAGGTACATTGATCATGACTCGCAGATGACCCCTATTGATTTTCAGGTCACTAGGTCAAAGGTCACAGTGACTCGACACAGTAAAATGGTTTCCAGATGATAACTCAAGAAAGCTTATGCCTAGGATCATGAAACTTCATAGGTACATTGATCATGACTCACAGATGACCCCTATTGATTTTCTGGTCAAAGGTCAAGGTCACAGTGACTTGACACAGTAAAATGGTTTCCGGATGATAACTCAAGAAAGCTTAGGCCTAGGATCATGAAACTTCATAGGTACATTTATCATGACTCGCAGATGACCCCTATTGATTTTCAGGTCACTAGGTCAAAGGTCGAGGTCACAGTGACAAAAAACGTATTCACACAATGGCTGCCACTACAAGTGACAGCCCATATTTCAACTAAAGTATGTTTCAATGAAAATCAAGCTTAGGTGGTAAGTGTTGTTCCTGCTAAGCATGTGCAATCTGCACAGGCTAGTACTAAGCTAACACTGGGATAATACTTTACACACATGAATTGAGCCAGTTTTTTCAGAACAAGGCTGATTTGTTGATAATACTCCTTTCACTCTGAACTTCAGAGGGTATCCTGCGATCACCATAAACAAATGTCAGTATGTTTGCTGTCTGACAAAGAACTTCTACACTTTTCAATGAACAATATTGTGTTGATGCATGCACTGTTCCTCAAAATACAAGGTTGTGCATTTTAAATATTTATCATGAGACAAAAGTTATGCCCTGTTGACTTACTGCACATTGCATTACAACATGCAGTGTTGAGGGTTATTTTTCTCTACATTTGCAAGATTATTTCTGTTTTGTTTTCTGAGACTAGGCATTCTTAAAAAAATCAGACCTCAGAAAAAGCCTGTTACTGGAGGACTAACGTTAAACTATACAAGATCTTTAACTAACAAATGACCAGTGTCGGAATTTTTTCCATCATGGCTGCCAACAGGTTAAAAATTTCGTTGTTGATAACCTGTTTGCATGCCTAATGTATGTGAACCTAAACTAATGTTTAGCGTTTGCCAGTATATTTCTGGACCATGTTATGCTTCATGAATTTTAGTAGAGACTTCAATATGGTAGGTACCGTATTTCTTGTTAGAAGACCATCAAAGTCTGGTTGTAATGTTTTTATGTAATACTTATGGCAGAATTTTTAACTAACAAAACATTTTTGGTCATATAATATGATGAATTCCATTTTGGTAAATATGATAAGGTGGCATATTCAAACATGTGTACTTTAAATGACATTCACATATCTGATTCATTCCTCTTCATTTCAAGCCACCGCCGCTGTTGTCCAAACAGATTCCCCCTCCTGCCCCTGTCAGGATGCCCCAGGTCCCCATGGGGGGCCCGCCCTCTATGGCTCCCCCAGGGGACTCGCATTACCAGCCTCCACCCCCAGGGCTTGGCCTGCCCCAGGGTGTTAGACCTCCCATGCAGCCACCACAGCCGCAGGTGTGTACACGACTATGAGTAGTGTATGATTTATTGTTATTCAGGCATTTGTCATTATGTTTTATTATCTATAGTATTGTTTGCATTCATAATTCAGTTATCTGCAAGCAACAAAAATTGGTTTTGTTATGTTTGATTTTTTTCCTAAGTCATATTTGTATTTAAGGGGTTTCAATGTTTCAGGTGCCTTCTAAAATGGTGGTATAAATAGCAATTTCAGCGAGTTAGAATTCAAATCTGTTGCCATGTGTGGCAAGAGAGATACATTTAGTTATGAACATCATTTTGTGTTATCTTCACTGAATGAAAGATTTGTTGCCATAATATGTTTAAATATGAAACAAAGAAAATTATTGATATTTAAACATCTGTCATGTCTGTTAAACCAGCATTTTGAAAAAAGGCCCTGATTTGTGAAAACTGGGGTAAATGCATGTGGATTATGTGTCGTCCCAGATAAGCCTATGCAGTCGGCATAAGCTAATCAAGAAAGACACTTCCCTTTGATTGAATTTTTAATTGAAGGAGATATCTTTTAATGAAACATCCAGTATTGGCCGATACTGTTGTACCTGATTAGCCTGTGTAGACTGCACAGGCTAATCTGGAGAACACTTTATGCTCATGCATTTAACTCATCGTTCCCAGAGCCAGACTCGTGTTATTTACCATTTCAACAGGCCCCTGTTCAGCACATGCCCCAACCTCAGCAAATGAGACAAATGTCTGGACCCCCAGGGATGTCCAGCCCACCCTCTGGAATGTCCGGGCCCCCTGCAGGTATGGGAGGGCCCCCCTCAATTATGGGCGGGCCTCTACAAGGAATGGGCGGGCCTCCACAGCAAATGGGCGGGCCTCTACAAGGAATGGGCGGGCCTCCACAGCAAATGGGCGGGCCACTACCAGGAATGGGCGGGCCACCACCAGGAATGGGAGGGCCACCACAACAAATGGGCGGGCCACCACCAGGAATGGGCGGGCCACCACCAGGAATGGGAGGGCCTCCAATGGGGGGAATTCCTCCACCAGGCATGTCTGCACCACCTTTGCGGCCTCTTATGCATCCACAGCAGCAGGTAGGCATGGACACTTTGTACAATCATTTAGCTTTTCAGCCTTTTTTTATCCCCCTCCAAAGGCGGATGGATATAGAATTTCGGTTGTCCGTCCATCAATCCGTCTGTCTGTCACAAAACTTTGTAGGGCTATATCTCAGAAACTGTATAAGATATCAACATGAAACTTCATAGGTATATAGATATCTGTGAGAAGAAGTGCATGCACAAGAACCATAACCCTACACTTTCTTGAATACGAGTTATTGCCCCGATGGTGGGCATATAGGGATTGCATTCCGTCTGTCTGTCTGTCTGTCTGTCTCTGGCTTTTCCATACACATGTTGACCTTGAACTTCGGGTCGGCATTTAGGTTTCAAAATCTGCGTTTCAGTTTTGAAAAAGCGTTTTTCAGGGGCATATGTCTTTCGATGGAGACAGCTCTTGTTATTTATTTGATGTAACTTTTCAGCACTATATCTTTTTTACATGTACCATGCTAGACTTCAACATAAAACTCATGGGTATATTGATATTAATCAGTTGAGTGCCATGTTTAAGACTCCTAACCCTTCACTTACCTAAATAAGAGTTATTGCTGTTTATTGTTTTTTGAATGATGGATTTTTTCAGGGCTCTATATCAGATATGATACAATATTTCAACATGAAACTTCATGGGTGTGTAGAAATAATGGGAAAAAGTGCCATGCACAAGAACCATAACCATTCACTTTCTTTACTAAGAGTTATTACCCTTGTTTGTTTTTGTGTGATGTAACTTTTCAAGGCTATAACTCAGATACGCTACAAGATTTCATCATGAAACTTCATGGGTGTATAGATATCAATGAAGAGAATTGCAATGCATAAAAACAATAACCATACACTTATTTTTGTTTATGATTATATGGTTTAGCAAGGGTTTTGCACTCATCCATAAACACTATTTATTTGGCGGAGGATATCAATTCAACGAATTTGCTTGTTTGAATTTGAAGTTAAGTCATGGGCTTGTGCTTTCTCAAAGTGGCTGTGTACCCTTTAAACATATTTTTTGAAGGTTCTTTAGGTCATGACAATAACATTAGTCTGACTGTGGTTAACACAAAATGTGTTTTGTCTAATATCAATAATGCTCCTTCAAAGCTGTGATACTTGATATCACCCACATCACCCTGACCTCCTTTTGGATTCAGGTGGTCCAAATTCTTGATATACCCATATATACCCAAAATGATGTACTTAAACTAATGAAGAAGGTCCGAACTGTCATTGAACCCAAAATGACCTGTTCAATCAAACATCAATACTGCTTGCTACAAAGCTTTGAAGCTTGCATGGATGTTATCTTTGAAGACTCTCAGCACACCTACATTACCTGAACTCATTTTGCATTTGACATTGACATGCTTTTGGACTTAGACCTATTCAAATGGGCAAATGTGATCAATACTTACAAGGTTTCCTCTAGGGGCATATATGTTTATTGAGAGCAGCACATTTTTCTTTTGAATTTTTTTTTTTTATTGTAGTCTAAATGCTAAATGAAACTACAATAAAGCACGACAAGTTCCCTATCTTTAACAAATACTGTACATAACTTTACGTTAAATGTTCATGCAACATTCAATCATTATACCAGATTGTTACGAGTCATCCTATTCTTCAGGGACCAGAAATGCATGACCAAATGGCGATGCAAAATCGAATGATGGAGCAAGAACGACAGCAGCAGCAGCGCCAACAGCAGCAACAACATGAGGAGAGAATGGCCATACAACAGCAGGCTCTATTGATGCAGGTAAGGCCTATTCTGACAAAGAGTCTCTTCATATGCTTCAAATGTAATCCCAGATTAGCCTGTTCTGTCCGCACATGCTAATTAGGAATGACACTTTCCGCTTTTATTGTATTTTTTGTTTAAATAAAGGATGTTGCTACTTAGAAAAATCCAGTTTAGGCGAAAAGTGTCAACCCTGATAGGCCTTTGCATACTGCATTTGCTAATTATGGGGGCGACAATTTATGCACATGAATAATTTTTGTTTGGCAGTTTGGGCGCCTTATTTTCTGCTGTTATGTACAAATTAACTGCCTTCAGAATATTTAAATGTCAGTGCTGCACAACAGTTTTATATGAGCCTCATTTTGGGAAAACTGTGCTGAATTCATATGCATAAAGTGTCCTTCCAGATTATTCTAATCAGGCTATTCAGGGAAGACCATTTCCTTGTAGACTTGATTATCTGTTGAAAGAGACTTCCTTTAAACAAAAAATTCTGTTAAAGGTGAAAGTGTTGTCCATTTTTAACCCGTGCAAACTGCACAGGCTAATCTGGGACACCACTTTATGCTTACTTTTCTTAGAACAAGGCCCGCATAGATGTTAATTTATATTGTTTTTAAAATATGCTGATTGATTTGTTCATATATTCAAACTTTACCCTCTAGTCAATTTATATTGTGTTTCAAATATGTTGATTGAATTGTTCAAATTTACACTTAACCCTCTAAAGAAAAAGCAATAGAAAAACGCTTGAAACAATTACAAATTAACAACAAATTGCAATATAATGCGGTCATTAAACCATCCGACACATCAATAAAATATCCTAATGTGTCAGCTGAGTTTAAGAAATGTCATGGCAATGGTAATGCACACATGTAAGATGAGTTTTAAAAATTTAATGGTAATACTTATGTGACAGCTGAGTTTTGAAAAACAACATGGTAATGGTCAATACATGTTTCAGCTGAGTTATAACAACAACATGGTTATTGTAATACACATGTTTCATCTGTGTTTTAAAAACAATCTGGTTATGGTGATATACATGTGTAGGTTGAGTTTTTATTATTTCAAGGAAAAAGAAGTAAGAAAGTGTCAGTTGAGTGGTTTTATCATCATGTGAGCCTCGTTCTCAGATAACTAGTCTTAATGCATGTGCATAAAGTGTCCTCACAGATTAGCCTGTGCAGTCCACACAGGCTAATCAGAGACAACACTTTAAGTGTTATGGTATTATTTGTTTGAAAAAAGTCTCTTTTTAGCGAAAATCCAGTCTAGGCAGAAAGTTTCGCCCCTGACTAGACTGTGTGGAATGCACAGGCTTATGTTGGATGACACTTAACACACAAGCATTAAGCCCAGTTTTCCAAGAACGAGACTCATCCTTAGCAATATGTGTTAATTGACCACTCGCCAGCTGTCAATCAAACTCGGAAATAATCAACCAGATTTTGTTTATTGCGACCACATGGTCAAACAAACAAAGACTGTCGGAGTAATGGAATAAGCGTTTTATGAAAACACAACTTAGTGGGCGGAGCGATCCCGTATTTGGCGACTGGTTAATTAATTTTCATTATATCAAGGAAAAAGTAGTATGAAAGCTTCAGTTGAGTTTTTGTTTTCATCATCACGTGACCATTGACAGCAACAACAGCAGCAGCAGCCCCTTATGTCTGGCGACGGAGAGGAGAAGAAGGAAGATCTGATGGAGAAAGTGCGCCAGCAACAGATTATGTTGGAGCAACAGAAACACAAGGAGATGTTGGAACAGCAACAGCAGGTGAGAGGAGAGGCCTTGTGGAATGGTTGCTGGTCATTTCCTTGTGTCACAATTTGATAAAGGTTGACAATGCAGGTATTTGACTTGAAGGACAAAAACACGTTTGAGCTACAGAAACACAGATACGTAAAAACAAGTAAGAATTGGGGTGAATTTGACTTGTTAAACAGACTAGAAGAAATGTTATCCAGTTAGCTTTATTGGACCTTGTCGTTAGCAATTTGCCGTATGCACTGCAAAAGAGTTCAGTAAATTACTTTGCTGTATGAACTACAAAAGAGTTCAGTAAATACTTTGCTGTATGAACTACAAAAGAGTTCAGTAAATTACTTTGAGCTAGAAGTCGCTTAATTATGCAGATCTTTAAAGAAGCGGGGTACTTGTTGGTCAGTCAGTTGGTCAGTTCGATGCAGTCCTTAGACCATTTCATTTCTGTTTACACCTACCATTACCCATCATGCCTATCAATTTTGAGGTCAAAAAGTCAAAGATCAAGGTCAAAGGGGCTTGTTACATGAAATGAAATAAGGACAACAGTCATATAAAGTAGCATTTATACCTATAAAACTTCCGTTATGAAAACTTTTAATTGTGGTAAACAACAATGGACACTGAGATTCATTCTTGATTGTTAATGGTAGCAATAAAATACATGATATCTTTAAAAAAAATATTCTTCTGAGAACTCAGTCTCACCCAGTTAATGTCACCATTTATTGATTTTCTTTGCTGGTTTATGTATAACTGTAGGGGCTTGACTTTAAAATTCATCCAAGAGTGGAGGGGTTGGGGAGGAATGGGCATACATGTTTCAGAAACATTGCTTGTTTATTTATACATGGTAGTTAAAACTGGATAATTTAAATGCCTGTAGAGAATATGTCCTATTTCATGTTGCTGATTATCAGTGTAGGTAGTATTGAGTTTCATTTGAAGGCCATCAAGAAACAGGAAGAGGATCGCAAACGCAAAGAACAAGAGATCCTACGACAGCAACAGATGGCTAGACAGAGCGAGGAGCAACGCAACAGAGGTAGTTATGCTTGTACAATCATAGTGGCAAATGTGGAAATAAATATGAGACTCAATCTGGGAAAATGGGGCTTAATGCAGGTGTGTAAAGGCCAATCTAGGACTACACTCTTGTATGAAACCCCATTTTCCCAGAGCGATGCTTGATAACAAAATATTGTAAGATGAATATCAGATAAAATTCACAGTGACTGTTCATGTAAATATTTTTATGTCCCCCACTATAGTAGTGGGGGACATATTGTTTTTGCCCTGTCTGTCTGTCTGTTGGTCTGTCTGTTGGTCTGTTTGCGCCAACTTTAACATTTTGCAATAACTTTTGCTATATTGAAGATAACAACTTCATATTTGGCATGCATGTGTATCTCATGAAGCTGCACATTTTGAGTGGTAAAAGGTCAAGGTCAAGGTCATCCTTCAAGGTCAGAGGTCAAATATATGTGGCCAAAATCGCTCATTTTATGAAAACTTTTGCAATATTTAAGATAGCAACTTGATATGTGGCATGCATGTGTATCTCATGAAGCTGCATATTTTGAGTGGTGAAAGGTCAAGGTCAAGGTCATCCTTCAAGGTCAGAGGTCAAATATAGGTGGCCCAAATCGCTTATTTTATAAATACTTTTGCAATATTGAAGATAGCAACTTGATATTTGGCATGCATGTGCATCTCATGGAGCTGCACATTTTGAGTGGTGAAAGGTCAAGGTCAAGGTCATCCTTCAAGGTCAGAGGTCAAATATATGTGGCCCAAATCGCTTATTTTATGAATACTTTTGCAATATTGAAGATAGCAACTTAGTATTTGGCATGCATGTGTATCTCATGGAGCTGCACATTTTGAATGGTGAAAGGTCAAGGTCAAGGTCATCCTTCACAAGGTCAAGGTCATCCTACAAGGTCAAACATAATATAGGGGGACATTGTGTTTCACAAACACATCTTGTTAAACCGGGTTTTCAACGAAATTTAAAATCGTGGTCTTCAGACCAAGGAATGCTGGGCATTGTCAAACTGGCGGTTTCTGGTCAATTACTTGAGTTTTTCTGCTATTAATTTCTATAAAGCTTTTAAAATAGCAAGCTTGCGTAGAGACCTATTATGGCATGGTATTGAAGCTTGTCAGGATAAGGTAAAGGTTACTCTAACTATATATAGAAGAATGGGTTCTTTGGAGTCAATAGCAAGTTTGCATTGACATATCGTGATTTGAAAATTTAATTTAGCAAACTTGCATGGAGACTCAGCTTGAAATTGTATTTGGGGCTTATCTGGTCAAGGTCACTTACTAAAAAAGAATGCTTCTGCTCAATAACTTGAGTTTGGATCAAGACATAGCACAGACTTTTTGTGTGGAGGTAGCATACATGCAGTCATAACTTGAGTTTCCATTTGGGGTTGGCTGTGTCAAAGTCACTGTTCCTAAAACTAGAAAGAAGGTTTCAGCTCAATACCTTGAGTTTGGATTGAGGTGTTGCGTTGTTATCCTGTGCTACGGTTGATCTAGCTTGGGATGGCATCTGTTGCCATTCAGAATAAGGTCAGGGTTGCAATAAAAACAACATCAGAAAAACGTTTCCTTCTTACTAACTCAAGTTGTAATGCAGATGTTGTGCTGAAATGTTATGTGTTGATAGCTTGCATGCAAACCTAGCTTAGGTTTAAACAATCATTTAAATAAAATTAATAGCTTTAGCCTTGAAAACCTGGTTTTGCTGTATTTTCATGATTCATGTTTTGTAGATGTTTGTGTGTGATATGTGTTACCTGTTGTTTTTTTGCACTAAACAAAACAATTATTTTAATGTATCACTTTCAAAATTGCTATGATTTATTCACTTGTATAAATTATTTCTGGTTTTGCAGGACCACCGAAGGCACCTGGTGGTCCCTTCAATCCCAACCCCACAATGCCGTCTGGTGCAGGACCGCGGCCCCTATTGTCTTCCACGCCTGGCAACATACCTCCTCTTTTGCCCGGACTGTCGTCAACCAGGTGCGCCTGATTGCTTTAAAGTTGTAAAGCAAATTTGAAAAATGTGTATGGGCATATTTTGAAAATGATGTCAAATACATGCTATTTTCACACATTTGCACATTTTATTATTACCACTAGTGAGTTTCAATTTCCCTTGACGTCAATTATGGACTGATTTTCACATCTTTTTATGCCCCCGTATCGAAAGATCGGGGGTATATTGTTTTTGGCCTGTCGTTGTGTCAGTCAGTCATTGTATGTGTGTGTCACAAACTTTAACCTTGGTTAAAGTTCGTTGCATTATTGAAGATAGCAACTTCATATTTGGCATGCATGTGTATCTCACGGAGCTGCACATTTTGAGTGGTGAAAAGTCAAGGTTAAGGTCATCCTTCAAGGTCAAAGGTCAAATATCCTTGTATTTTTGTTTCCTAAAGCTTTAACCTTCGTTAAAGTTTGGTCATAACTTTTTATGTCCCCCACTATAGTAGTGGGGGACATATTGTTTTTGCCCTGTCTGTCTGTTGGTCTGTTGGTCCGTTGGTCTGTTGGTCTGTTTGCGCCAACTTTAACATTTTGCAATAACTTTTGCTATATTGAAGATAGCAACTTCATATTTGGCATGCATATGTATCTTATGAAGCTGCACATTTTGAGTGGTGAAAGGTCAAGGTCAAGATCATCCTTCAAGGTCAGAGGTCAAATATATGTGGCCAAAATCGCTCATTTTATGAATACTTTTGCAATATTGAAGATAGCAACTTGATATTTGGCATGCATGTGTATCTCATGGAGCTGCACATTTTGAGTGGTGAAAGGTCAAGGTCATCTTCAAGGTCAGAGGTCAAATATATGTTGCCCAAATCGCTTATTTTATAAATACTTTTGCAATATTGAAGATAGCAACTTGATATTTGGCATGCATGTGTATCTCATGGAGCTGCACATTTTGAGTGGTGAAAGGTCAAGGTCATCCTTCAAGGTCAGAGGTCAAATATATGTGCCCCAAATCGCTTATTTTATGAATTCTTTTGCAATATTGAAGATAGCAACTTGATATTTGGCATGCATGTGTATCTCATGGAGCTGCACATTTTGAGTGGTGAAAGGTCAAGGTCATCCTTCACAAGGTCAAGGTCATCCTTCAAGGTCAAACATCATATAGGGGGACATTGTGTTTCACAAACGCATCTTGTTAAATTTTGAAGATAGCAACTTGATATTTGGCATGCATGTGTATCTCATGGAGCTGCACGTTTTGAGTGGAGAAAGGTTAAGGTCAAAGTTATCCTTCAAGGTCAAAGGTCAAATTTATGGCTTCAAAGCGGTGCAATAGGGGGCATTGTGTTTCTGACAAACACATCTCTTGTTAGTATTCAAAATTATCTTCATGGTTATGAGATTAATCAAATTCACCAGGAAAGCTTAAACTTATTGTTTCCTTTAATCATTTGAGCCTCATTATGGGGAAACTATGCTTTATGCATGTTGGTAGTGATGTCCCAGATTAGCCTCTGAAACCTCAGGATAATCAAGGACAATACTTTCCGCCTAAAGTGGATTTGTGCCAAGAAGAAACTTCCTTAAAACAAAAAAATCCATAAAACTTTAAAGAGGATAGGAAACTGCACCGCCTAATCTGGAACGAGCCTTTCTGCACATGCACATTCATTAAACCCTGTTCCTAGAACATGGCTTCTATTATTTCCAGCAGCAAAATTCCCCCACTGTTGCCCCCCAGTGAGATGTCCCGTTCCCGTGACGACAGGGGCCCCTCACAGGGGGAGCCAAGAGAGATGAAGCTGCCGTCCGCCCTGGAGAAGGTGCTCGCATTCAAGGATGTCCGCGCCCAGGAGGTCGGCATGACCGAGGAGGAGATTGAACAAATGAATATGCCGGAAAGTAGGTTCATACAATACTGGGCTTGAGGCATGTGGGAAAAGTGTTGTCCCACCTTAGCCTGTGCAGTCCACACAGTCTTAACAGGGACAACACTTTATTAAATGCAATACCCTGTTTCCCATGTAATATAACCATTACGAATATTTTTATTTTACACATGTGTGATATACTTTTTAAGTGTTTTCATTGGCTTAGTTTTCGTTCGATTGACCAATCGCATTTTGTTATTTTGCTAGAATGACTCTGCATCATCAAATGATGTCAAGAAATGTAACCAACATTCGGGATTTATCATTATTTTTGCGTAAATATTTATTTAATTTGCTCATTTAAAAGCATGAGATAAAAAGATCTGACTTTCGTTGTCATATCATACCATATTTTTATTAAACTCATCCAGGAAATTCGTTAACAAAATTCCTGAACACATTTAATAAAATATGGTATGATATGACAAGTCGTGTCAGATCCTATACTTCCGCTTTTATGGAATTTGTAGTTTAAAGTAAGTAACTATTTAGCAAAAATCCAGTTTACGTGGAAAGTGTCTTGCACAGATACAATTATTTCACAACTAACCCTTAAAAATGTTAGCATATGAATCATTTGGTCCATTTACCTTTCTATTATTTATTGACACATTTTGATCGACAAATGTAATATACAACTCTCTGCTGTAAGAGCTGCTTTACCAGCAAAAATCTAGTCTGGTCTGCACAGGCTAATGTGGGATGACACTTAACGTGCATGCATCATGCCCAGTTTTCCCAGAACAAGGCTTTTAATTACAACATTTGTCCTACTTTTTACAGAAATCTAGCCCAGCTCTGTCATATGATATTGTCTAAATTATAACAGCGTCATTTGTGCTTCTTGTTTTACAGAGAAGGCTAAGGAGGAGGAGGATGATGAGATAGAGATGGTGGAGATGGAGGACCAGGAAGAGGAGGAGGACACTATACAGGCACTCTCCTCGAAGGAGGTGGGTGCATGACCTCAGATAGAGCCTCAGTCTAGGAAAAATGGGCTTAATGCATGTGCATTTGGTGTCGTCCAAGTTTGGGTACTCTTAGGCATAGGCTAATTACAGACGACACTTTCCACCTCAACTCGATATTCATTTAAAAGAGTTTTCCTTTAAGCAAAAATTCCATGAAATCGGAAAATGTTGTCCCTGATTAGCCTGTGCAAATTTCACAGGCTTATCTGGGATGAAACATAACAAACAATCATTAAGCCAAGTTTTTCCCAGAACGAGGCTGGATTGATTTAAATGGAATACTTAACAAGTAGTTTTTTTGCAGTTGGAAGTTTTTGTATTGAGTTTAAAACCCTCAGGCCCTTTCCTCAAGGTGGTCAGTGTACTCTGTCAGATTCAAGCCTCGTTTTGGGAAAACTGGGCTTAATGCACTTGGGTAAATCATTGTCTCAGATTAGCCTTTGCATTCCACTCGTGCTAATCAGGGACAACACTTTCTGCCTAAACTGGATTTCTGTTTAGAAGAGAATTCCTGTAAATGAAAAATTCCATTAAAGTCAAAATGCTAAAAGGAAATAAAAACGTTTGAATACTCCAAACAATAACAAAATGCAAGTGAAACCACCTAATATGTTGTTGTTCACCTTGTTCAATGCGACCTTTCCATGACCTTGGAAAAATAATGCACAGAGACCTTGTATTGCTCTAATGTAAGCGCAACCCACTTGCAACTCTGTGATTTAATGCTCATACAAAAAAGGGAACCAGTGTATAGCTGGAACTTTTAGAGAAAACATTCTTGATATATGTAATAATTAATAGTCTGATCTTGTAAAGCTTGATGTTAGTGGCCAAAACATCTGCACACAATACTCATGGACACAAACCCATCAATTAAAATGAATGTGAATTGGACAGCTCATTTGGCTATTGTGTCGTTATCCATTTTTGCATGGAGGGATATAGACTTTGTGTTGTCTGTCCGTGAGTCTGTCAGTCTATCCATCGGCTGTAGCAAAACTTTTAAAGTTTTAGGGCTATATCTCAGAAACTATGTAGGATATAAACATGAAACTTTATAGGTGTATAGATAATAATGAGGAGAAGTGCCTTGCTTAAGTACCATAACCCTTCACTTTCTTAAATAAGAGTTATTGCCCTTTGTTTTGTTGTATGATGGAACTTTTCAGGGCAATATCTCAAATATGAAACAACATTTTAGCACGAAACTTCATGTGTGTGTGTTGAAAATCAACGGGAAGAAGTGCCATGCACAAGAACCATAACCCTGCACTTTCTTAACCTATAGTTATTGCCCTTTGTTGTTTTTGTATGATGTCACTTTTCAAGGCTATATCTCAGATATTCTACTTAGGTTTCAACATGAAACTTCATGGGTGTATAGATATCAATATTAATTATTGTTGATGACTATAACATTTATTTAGGGATTTGCACCCATCCATTAACAAAATTTATTTGGCAGGGGAAATCAATTCAACAAATTTGCTTGTTGTATTTTGAAATAAGACTTTAGAAGTTTTGTCGGACCTTGACAAATTTAGTCAGTCCGTACTCTAGGTCTGACTGAGTTTCATGAAGACTGAATCCAAAATTTATAATTCCTGATATTTCAGTCAAAGAATAAGCGTCGTAAGAAGAAAAAGAAGAAGGCCAGGAAGAACAGACTAACACAACAAACTGCGCCATCAGATTTGGAGTCTGCAGACCCTGATGTGCAGATAGAGTAAGACATAATGGGAGGGGGTATATTGAATTCACTCTATTAGTTGGACTATTTTGATCTGTTTGTGTGTCTGCATGAAATATTTATTATTACTACTTTGTGGATGAAGTATACCACCTTTTTTCAAGTGATTATATTGGTATTAAAATATGTTTCATAGTGAAGTAAAGATTTCAAAGAAACAGTTTTTTATTCTCAGTAATTCATGCAAAGCTGAGTTATTTGCCCTTGAATATCCCTGATAGAGCGACGCAGAGGTATAAGTCATGCAGTGACAAAGCATTTTGAGTGCTTAAGTAAAATTCTAGGATAACCTTAATGATAGTTACAAACATGCTTTTTGCTTTGCCATTCTTGGTGATTTCAACTTTTGTTTGCTTTAAGAGCCTTCAATGTAATGCAATTATTAACTGCACTAGAAAAGTCTTGCTTTGAGTTCTACACAACTTTGAGGAAAGCTCAGCAAATCTTCCTTTTATTAAAAGAATCTGCATATTTCAGTGGACTATTGATCACATGCATACTGACTGTTTCATACATTTTAATTCATTAAATTAATGCCATATTTTGACACAAACTGTAAAAAAAATGCCTTTTGGGAAGATTGTCTTCCCAGATAAGCCTGTGCACACTGCACAGGCCAATATGAAACGACACTTTAGGCACAAACAAAGCCCAGAACAAGGCTCTTATTGTCTCCTTCAGATATGTCCAGGAACAACTGGATCTTGACCCTACTGACCCCAACTACTTCACCTTCAGCAAGATCTTTGAGGCTTTCAAGGTATGTAGTGCTGTCATGTTGTTCAGATTCTTAAGGTATCGAGGAGCTGTATTCACCAATAATAAACTCAAACTTAAACTCAACCTAGACTTTGACTCAGACTTAGACTTACAAAAGACAGACTCAGGATTCGTATTCAAGTGGCGTCGTGCTGCGGCCATTTTGAATTTGTACATGTGTAGAACGTTACGTCGCGATTGTATTACGTAAGTCTAAACATTGTAGACTTAGCATTTGAGACTTACATTACTGAGTCTGAGTCTAAAACTTACCGTTTTATGTTTCGTGAATTATGTTTTGTTAGCCTGAGTTTGAGTCTGAGTCAGAAACTTGAGCTGAGTCTATGATTTGAGACTTACGTACATTGGTGAATATGGCTCCAGGCTTACAATACTTTGAATACTTGTACAAGAGACGCTTTGTTAGGCTGATTTTGAGGGAGTCTATTGGTAATTACTGGGTACAGTGTTCATCCCGGAACATGCCTTTGTGGGATACTTGCATAAAATAATGAAAAGCCGCACCTAAAATATTGTTCAAGCGCATCAAAAAAATATCAAAGGGTCATTATTTGTTTCCATGAAAATGAGCAAAAACGTATAGTGACTTGGACACATTGCGTATTCTTCTTGTTTGTAGGAATAGAGGCCCTTGCTTGGCTAATAAGCAGGCACTGTATATATTTAGTAATTTTACAAGTAGATAAATGGCACACTTCATATTAGGACAACAACACATTGCTGAAAGTTCTATTTCTGAACATTAATCTGTAATATTCTTGAGTTTTAGGCTATTTTAATTAAGATTAAAATTTGTATAAGAGAGCCTTAAGGGACGAATGCTGTTGCTTTTTTACACATTTTTTTTACCAAATCCAGTATGTCTGCTAGATAAACTTCAGGATTAACTTGAGCAACAGTCTGAATAAGTTGACAATAAATTCATCAATTTATGTTGGACAAAGGACAAATTTTTGTGATTTCTGTAAGATGAACTCCAAAGTAAGAAACAATATAAAACTAATAAATGTGTAAATGGCTCTACATTTTCAAACAAACCAAATATCAGAATGACGACAAAAGGACCAGCTCAAGCTGTTCAGGTGTTCGGGCGTAAAAAACAGCAACAGCAGTTGCCCACTGCAAGAGGGGGAAAGGCTTAATCAAGATCAATGGCCGGCCTATAGAATATCTGGAACCTGAGGTCACCCGTTACAAGCTCCAGGAGCCAGTTATGCTGTTGGGCAAATAGAAGTTTGCTGGTGTCGACATTTGTGTTCGGGTCCGCGGAGGTGGTAATGTCCCACGGATCTATGCTATTCGATAAGCTATTTCCAAGTCACTTGTGGCGTATTACCAGAAATATGTTGATGAGACGTCCATAAAGGAGATCAATGACCTGCTGATTCCCTACGACAAGAGCCTCCTGGTTGCTGACCCCAGGCACTTTGAGGCCAAGAAGTTCAGAGGGCCAGGAGCCAGGGCCAAGTACTAGAAGTCTTACTGTTAAATCTTCTTATACACACTACGACAATAAAGAAAAAAATCATTTAAAAAAAAATAAAATAAAACCAAACTCTTTGAATAGACATTCAGCTGGGAATGATTTCAACTATGGAGAATATTTATAAAGTTTTACTGTAATACTTCAAAAGTCTTAAGAACTAAGTTTTTGCTTCTTTTAATCTGTATTGTCAACAAGAAGGATAATTATTGTCCCAGATAAAAATGTTAAAGGCACTGACCACCTCAGCCCAAAAAAAACAGTGGACATTGCTTAGAAAATATTGAGACAAAATGTCTGATGTGTGAAATTAAACAAACGTATAAACATGGCCATGGATAGTCACTTCAGGGTTGTACATAATGTTTTGCTAATTTTCATCAGCTGCACATAATATTATTCATTTGTAAAGATCAAAGGTACAATGTGATGTTACATATCTGAAAAAAACTCTGTGAACAAGCAACATCATTGCAGTACTTGATAAATGTCAGGGCCATATTTTAGTTTTTAGATCCTGTGTAATAGTCAAACGTTCAATAATCTCAGTTCGGTGACATAAAAGTACTTGCTGGAAAGTAATTGGTAATGTTCTTTTACTAAGTAGTTACATGTTTTAAACAAAGGTTGTACCTCATACTCTTGTCTTAAGGCTTCTGGTTTGTTCCCAGTCGGGTCACATGAGCTGTCTGATTATTGGTCATAAAATCCTTTCTATGTGTTTTGTCATCTGATTACTTACAGCAGTTATATGCCTAAAATACTGTTGACATTTAATGTGGTTAAACCTTTCCTCGATAAGAAGGAAAGTAAAAATGGCTAAAGTCTGAGTAACTTGCAGTCTGTTCAAGTTTTTATGCTGTTTGCTGCTCATCAGTACCTTAGGGTTGGAAATTAAGCATTTAAATCTAAAATCTAGTAAGAGAGGTTGTTCATTAAATTTAATTTTTTAAGGGACTACAAATGCATAATGGTATTTATCTGATTGTTAAAGGTTTAAACATTCCAAGACACAAACAAAATACATGACCTTATTTTCTAATAATAGTATTATTGTTCTGTTCAGATCACAGATGAGAGTGCACGGGATGCCCTCAAGCAGGCTGAAGTAGCGCCAGAGAAACCTGCTGAGCCCGCAAAGAAAGTCCACGACCCAGATGCTGATGACTCTGATGAAGAAATGGTGAGCATATAAGCAAACATTCATTTGTCAGAATCTAAGTTGAAGTTATAAGATTTAGAATGTAGAATCCTGTTCTATGTAATGAAATCATTTTCAAAACAGAGGTATGATTCTCTGGTTTTGGATTATTTTGTCCCTTGGGCTGACAAATATTATGTGCAAATAGGACTTGAAAACGATCTGTTTAAATTGCTGTGTTACATCACTTTGGAAATAAATGCCTACAGTTAATGCGTAATTGAAACTATTATCTGTTAATTAAGATCACCACTCAGTACAGAAAGTAAAGTGTTTTTTTCTAATCCCCAATATACTATTGTTTTTCTTTAGATGTCAAAGACAATTTTTCCCCTACTGCAGTAAGCAAATATTTAGCAGTATAACATAATATTTAGAACATCCCAGTACTCAAAATATTTTCCAAACTATTTTTGTGCTAGATCAAATCTCACATAATTTTCAGCTCAACTATTCACCAAAAAGTCTGAGCTATACTTTTCACCAAAATGTCGATGTCCGCTGCATAATGCTGTGGTTAAGTTATTATCTCCATATCACCATTTCTGATACAGGTATTCAATTGAAACTTAACACGAAAGTTTGGGTTTATTGTGTGAGGTCACAGACCAAGTTCTATAATTTTGACATGCAATTTAGAGCAGAATTGTGTCCTTTTTAAGACCAAGTTCTATACATCTGACCGGGAATTTAGAGAATTATGCCCCTTTTTATGCCCCCAGTCTATATATACAGTATATAATTTTTAATTTTACTGCACAAGACTATTACAAATATTCAACATTAAATATTTATTTTATGCTTTCCGGTGGTTTATAGAGAAATATCAGTGAATTAAAACTGATAATTTCACTGTTTCAAACAATGAAAATTATCAGTGAAAATTATCGATTATTTTCACTGTTTATGTTAAATGACGTCATTTTTTTGACGAAATGACGTCATTTTCTTAACGAAATTCTTTGGTTAAACTCTTTAACAATGTATATTAACTGTGAAAAACAGCATAAAATAAAAAGAAAATTTGTTGGGTTCGGTGGATTATTGATTTTAATTCACTTGTGATCATATAAAATAAATATTTTCACTTGCGGCTACGCCACTCGTGAAAATATTATTTTCTATGATCACTCGCGAATTAAAATCGATAATCCACCGAATCCAACAAATATCCTCTATGTCTTTGTTGCCATTATAAATGTAAAGGGAGAAGAATAGTCAAGCTTGGGACAGAACTTGTTGTATAAAAAAAAAAGAATTAAATGAAAGTTAATTTTGTTTAAATGTGAGATCATATTATGATTTCATTTGTGGTCATATCAAACAGATATTTTTACCCCACTACTTGGAATATATTTCACCTGAAGCCTAATGAAAAATAATGCAAAATGTGCTCTTTCTGCCTTAAATTGATTTTCACAAAGAAGAACATTCCTTTAAAAAAAATACCATAAAAGCGGACAGTGTTTACACTTTACGCATATGCAGTAAGCCCAGGTTCCATTATAATGCAAAATTGGATCTTTTACAAAAATCAAAAAATATCCCTCACGAACATAGGAGAAGAAAGCGGACGATGACGGACCAAAGCTTTCCAAGAAGAAGTTGAAGAAGCTGACCAGACTGAGTGTGGCCCAACTGAAGCAGTTGGTCACCAGGCCTGATGTCGTAGAAATGCATGATGTCACTGCACAGGTAAGACCAGGCTTGATGTCGTAGAGATGCATGATGTCACTGCAAAGGTAAGACCAGGCCTGATGTGGTAGAAATGCATGATGTCACTGCACAGGTAAGACCAGGCCTGATGTGGTAGAGATGCATGATGTCACTGCACAGGTAAGATCAGGCCTGATGTGGTAGAAATGCATGATGTCACTGCACAGGTAAGACCAGGCCTGATGTGGTAGAGATGCATGATGTCACTGCACAGGTAAGACCAGGCCTGATGTCATAGAAATGCATGATGTCACTGCACAGGTAAGACCAAGCCTGATGTCGTAGAAATGCATGATGTCACTGCACAGGTAAGACCAGGCCTGATGTGGTAGAAATGCATGATGTCAGTGCACAGGTAAGACCAGGCCTGATCTGGTAGAGATGCATGATGTCACTGCACAGGTAAGACCAGGCCTGATGTGGTAGAGATGCATGATGTCACTGCACAGGTAAGACCAGGCCTGATGTGGTAGAGATGCATGATGTCACTGCACAGGCGAGGATTTTGTAATTTTTCGTGTGTTTTTGTTAACCTTGTTCTTGGATAATGGCTTCAATGCATGTGCAAAAATTGTCATCCCAGTCTGCATAGGCTAATATGGGAAGAAATTCAAGCTTCAACTAGATTTGAACGAAATTCCACAACAGCAGAAAATGTCATTTCTGATTATCATGTACAAACTGCAAAGGCTAATTTGGGACGATACTTGATGCACATGCATTAAGCTCATTTTCCCATAAAACTGCTTAGTTTATTTCCTCAATTTCAATAGGCGGCATACGGATTTTGACTCTGAATTTGTATGTTAGGCTCAACTTGAACAGTATAATAGCTAGAAATTAAATTTAATGAACACCCTGGTATTCATCAGCGCTGGACTGAGGTAGTATTGTGCTACTTTTTCTTCCAAAATCAGAGGTTATGCCCTTTTGTTAGCTAACTTTGACTAGTTGCAAGCTTCAAACACTGTTAAATTGTGTATATTTGTTGGCATGAAATTGTGTGTGTGTTTTTAAAGACTTTTACCTGGAATTGTAAAGTCATAGATTTCTTATTTTGGCAAAAAAAGGAAAGAATTTGTCAGGTGCATTTTTCAATGTTTTTGTGTTACATTCATGGATCAGTCAACTTACGGAATCAACAAAAATTAATGTATTTTCGAATAATATTGATTTTACAGTATTTTTATCCAGGTAATCAACATTTATAAAATGATAAATCAATAATGATTTGATCACACAGGATCCGAAACTGCTAGTCCATCTGAAGGCAACACGTAACTCTGTGCCAGTACCGAGACACTGGTGTTTCAAGCGCAAGTACCTGCAGGGCAAGCGTGGTATTGAGAAGGCCCCCTTTGAGTTGCCTGAATACATCCAGGCCACGGGCATCACAGAGATGAGGGCTGCCCTTGCTGAGAAGGTGAGGGTGTTGTTTGCATCTGAGCGTTGTTGCTTGAAGCTTTAATGACCAGTTAAGCTTACAGCAGTTACTTTTTGGATTTAGTTATTAATGTTATTTAAATGTTCACTCTTTGATATATTTATTATGCCCCCTGTAGGGTGGTATATAGCAGTTGAACTGTCCCTCAGTCCCTCTGTCTGTCTGTCTGTCTGTCTGCCAGTCCGTCCGTCCGTCCATCCGAAAACTTTAACATTGTCCTTAACTTTTGCATTATTGAAGATAGCAACTTGATATTTGGCATGCATGTGTATCTCATGGAGCTGCACATTTTGAGTGGTGAAAGGTCAAGGTCATCCTTCAAGGTCAAAGGTCAAATATATGGCTTCAAAGCGGCACAATAGGGGGCTGTGTGTTTCTGACAAACACATCTCTTTTTGGATTTAGTTATTCATGTTACTTAAATGTTCACTCTGTGATATATTTATTTTGCTTTCAAAATGTATTTTATTTCGGTCTGAAGTAAACAAATTTAAATGGCCACAAAGGTTTGCAGTAACAAGTCCCTGCAGTTAGCAATGTTTTTTCTTGTGTGTGTGTGTGAGTCCTATTTTAATTTCTATTTTCCATAAGAGCTCAAACAAAATCAAAAAGATAAAATTTGAAATTGAGACACAGGGTACTCTTTTAGACAATTCAGGCACAGGGGTACCCCTGCATTTTAAGTCTTTTGGAAATGGCATGTTAATTACTGGTTTTCAAGTTCCTTTACACAAAAATGCCATAAAAGCAGTGCATGTCGTCCCTGTGCTGACTGCATAGACTAATCCGGGATGAGATTTCAGGCACATGCGTTAAGCCACATTTTCTTTTTTGGATGTTCATTTTAAAGATAGTTGTAGCCTAACTTGGACACTTTGAATGCTATTTAATAGCTGCCGATCAATATTTTTAACTACATAAGTAACAACAAGCACAACATGGCAAATTTAAATATTAGGTGTAAGTAAAAACCGGCGAATTTAAATATACAAAAATATGTACATTTGTGTCGTGTTCTGAGAAAACTGGGCTTAATGCTTGTGTGTAAAGTGCCGTCCCAGATTAGCCTGTGCAGTCCGCACAGGCTAATCAGGGACGACACTTTCCGCTTTTATGGTATTTTTAGTTTGAAGGAAGTCCCTTCTTACCGAAAATCAAGTTTAAGCGGAAAGTGTCGTCCCTGATTAGCCTGTGCGGGATGCACAGGCTAATCTGGGACGACACTTTACGAACATGTATTATGCCCAGTTTTATCAGAACAATACACATTTAAATGTTCCTCAGGAGCAAACAAAATAATGTCTATTTTATTGGTACAGGAAGATCAAAAGAACCTGAAGGCTAAGATGCGTGAGAAGGTGCGTCCAAAGATGGGAAAGATCGACATTGACTACCAGAAACTGCATGACGCCTTCTTCAGGTGGCAGGTCAAACCTAAGATGACCATCCACGGAGATCTTTACTATGAGGTAACGGAATTAGGCTGGGGATGGTAGATTATAATGAACCAACAGATGAACCCAGGGCAACTCATGGCTTGATTGATCAAGTTGGATTTGATTTAATTGAGTAAAATAAGTCTGGTTATTTTAAGAAATTAGCCAAGCTCGGGAGAAAAAACAAGGCTTTATGCATGTGCAGTCTGCACAGGCTAATCAGGGTCGACACTTTCCACCTTCACGGAATTTCCGTTTAGAGGAGACCATATTAAACAAAAATTCCAGAAAATGTCGTACCTGATTAGCCTGTTCAGGCTGGGAAGATTAATAATGGTTTGACACTTTGTGCACATGTGTTAAGGCCAGATTTCCCAGAACGTATGTTTTGACGAATCAATTGATGTACCTAGGGCAAGTCATTACTTGATTGATCAAGGTGTAATGAAGGGGCGAGTCATTACTTGATTGATCAAGTTGTATGAAGGGGCAAGTCATTACTTGATTGATCAAGGTGTAATGCAGGGGCAAGTCATTGCTTCATTGATCAAGGTGTAATGCAATTTTATTACATAAAATAATTATTTCTGGTTAAATTCAGATTTCTCTACATGTTGTTATGAAAGTTCAATGAGTTAAGTAAACATAGTTTATTTTTCGATTGGTTTTACTTGTAGCTGAAAAAGTTGTTATGTCCAAATAACTTTCCTGCAGTACACCTGTTTGCTGATTTTAATATGCTTTATTAAAAGTTATTGACTTGAAAGATGTGGCAAAGTTAACAATCTTTAAATGTTCAATATTTACATTCATATCACGCCAACATCAGAAGTACTGCTGATACATAATGACATTCTTTATCAACATTTTGGAAGTATATTTAATATTAAAAACATTCTACAGTTTTTGTGTATTCCATCATTGCTTTACAGGGAAAAGAGTTTGAAACAAGATTAAAAGAGAAGAAGCCAGGCAATTTATCAGATGACCTGAAGACAGCTCTAGGCATGCCTATAGGCCCAGTGAGTAGAATGCTGATGTAGTTCCCAGAACAATAGCATTACCAGCATACATGTGCTTTCTATTTGGGTATGGCATTTTTCAAGGAATTATAACATTATATTTGTTATATCCCGCCAAAGATAGAATTGGCGTTGTCTGTTCATCAGTCAGTCACAAAACATTTCAGGTCTATATCTCATAAACTATATAAGTTATCAACTTATTGGGTGTATAGATATTAATGAGAAGTGCCATGCACAAGAACCATAACCCTTCACTATCTTAAATAAAAGTTATTGCCCTTTGTTGTTTTTGTATGATGTAACTTTTTAGGGCTATATCTCATATACGATGCAAGATTTCAACATGAAACTTCATGGATGTGTAGAAATCAATGGAAAGAAGTGCCATGGGAAAGAACTATAACCCTACTTTTTCTTTAATAAGAATTATTTCCCTGTCTTGTTTTGTATGATGTAACTTTTTAGCGCTATATCTCAGATACGCCACAAGATTTCAAAATGAAGCTTCATGGGATGTATAGATATCAATGAGGAGTGTTGCAATGCGTCAAAACAATTTCTCTACACTCAATTATTTGTTTAGGATTTAACCATATATCAACTTAAGGGATTTGCACTTACCATGAACACAATTTATTTGTGGGGATATCAATATTCAACAAATTAACTTGTTTTTATTAGGGTTTGGCTATTACAGAATTAGTTTTTTTTTTTAAATAATTATTTGTTTATAAATGTTTTGTTATTATATTATGAATATTGCAAAATTTCTGATCTTTATCTTAATCTATAAATCAAAAGCATCTGGTATTTAAAGGAGAAGTCACAGTTGGTGTCAATTTTGTTAGTCCCTCTTTAAAATAACTATACTAGTAGTGTTGTCAATATTCCCTAGAAAACGTTATCCCTCTAATTTCAGCAATCAGAGAAGGTGCCTCCCCCATGGTTGATTGCCATGCAGAGATACGGACCACCGCCTTCCTACCCAAGCCTGAAAATCCCCGGCCTTAATGCCCCCATACCCGAGGTGAGTGCTGCTCGGTTTCAGGAATGTGGTCATCATTTTAGCCACTTATGGGGGAAATGGGCTTAATGCATGCATGTGCATTCAGTGTCATCCCAGGTAACCCTGTGCAGTGTGCACAGGCTAATCACAGGGAGGACACTTTCCATGTTAAATACAGTTTATTCTTAGTGTGTGGTCTCAGTTTAATCTGCTCGGACTTCACAGGCTAATTTGGGGCGAAACTTTAAAGCCCAGTTTTTCAAGAACAAAGCTGATTTGAAACGAGGAATATTTATATCAACCTAAGGAATTTAGCAGGAGGTTTAGAAGGCTCCTGTGGGATACAACAAATTAAAGTTCTTAAAGAAAACAAACTATATTTAAATGATTTGAAACTATTAATTTGAGTAGCATTCTGTTTCTAATAATAGCAATATTGATCATGTTCAATATATTTATTTAATACAAGAAAGAAATTAATACTTGTGTGAAAACTTATAAATACTTACTGCATATAATAATGCTAATTGTCTGTTACAAAAATAGAATAAAATTGAGGAATGAGGGAGAAAGAGCTTAATTGCCCTGTATATTGTCCTGCTTATTGTCCCCTACCGGTTTCACCGGAGTGGACTTATGGTTTTCGCTCTGTGTGTCTGTCTGTCTGTGAGTCTGTCACACTTTTCTGGATCCTGCGATAACTTTAAAAGTTCGTCATATTTTTTCATGAAACTTGAACCATGGATAGATGGCAATATGGACATTATGCACGTCATTTCATTTTGTTTCTTTGTCAAAAATTCTGGTTGCTATGGCAACAAATAGACCAGAAATACAGCTGAAATGGTGGTTTTCTGGATTTCCTAAAAAATTCTGGTTGCTATGGCAACAAATATATATATATAAAAAATCTGATAATGGTGGAATTTCTGACAATGGTGGAGCCGGTAGGGGACATATATTGCTTGGCAATAGTCTTGTTTTTTTATCTCACCTGAGCACAGCGCTGATAAAAATTGTTAAATACCTTTGGATTTCAGGTGAGCAACATTGGGCCTTTAGCCCTCTTTGCATTACTATTATTGTTTACGTTTTGTAGTCACTGCATATTCTTTTTTCAGGCCTGTTCATTTGGCTACCATGCAGGTGGGTGGGGTAAACCTCCAGTGGATGAAAATGGAAAACCTTTATATGGAGATGTGTTTGGCACTAAGAGTGCAGAGTTTGAAGTAAGTATTAAAAATACAAGAATCTTTAAAGAAGTTTGTGACTTAAGTCTTTCCTAAGACATTGTGTGAGAATTATTTCACATAATAATTTTTCAATCAAGTTATAAATACTCAAGTTTTGTGTCCATAGACACAGATTAAAGACTACGACATTGATGCTTTGAAATGAATTAGGACTTAAGTCTTATATTAATATGTTATTTTAAAAACAAATAATTTTACAATGCAGTTATAAACCCTTGATTTCTTTTACATTTGCATTAGTTAAAGACAAACACATTTTACACTTTTGTTAGAAGTGAACTTGTTTTACGCAAATGCAACTGAGCCGCGCTCTGGGGAAAACAAACTTAATGGTTGTGCGTAAAATGTCGTGCCAGATTTGTCTGCACAGACTAATCAGGGATAACATTTTTTTCGCTTTTATGGAATTTTAAGTTCACTGAAAGCCTAAACAAATAGCCAGTCTAGGCAGACAGTGTTGTCACTGATTTGCACAGGCTCACTGATTTGCACAGGCTAATCTGGGACAACACTTGATGCACATTCATTGAGCCTGTTTTTCCCAGATGGAATAATTGTGTTATAAAGTCATGAACATTTTGTTTCCTCTACAGACACAGGTTAAAGATGACGACATTGACCGTTCCCACTGGGGTGAACTCGAGTCTGAGTCAGAGTCTGAGGAAGAGAGTGAGTCTGAATCTGAGGAGGAGGGGCCAGACGAGACGGGGCTGGTCACACCCGCAGAGGGGTCAGTGTTAATATAATAAATATAATAAAAAAATTCTAATGATATCTATGTCAAGTTCACTTATGGTTTCAGGTAAAAACTATGGCCAAAAACCACATTTATTATGCAAATTTCACAAAAGCCACTTAGAACAGTTAAGTTTTTATTCTCAGGTAAGTGACATAGGGCCATTATAGACTTTAGTTGCCTTTTAACTTTTTCTTTTTCTACGTTTTTTGCAAAGAAAATAGATTAAACTCAGTTGACAGTAGATGGTTCAGGCACAGTAGGTTCAGGTTTTGCTATGTCTCAACATGCAGGGGTGGCGAAATCTCAAAAAACTATACTTGTCCACGGACAACCATTTAGGAAATTTAACTTGTCCGTTGCTGAACTACACTTGTCCGTTAATGTTTATATAAATTATAAACGCATTTATTGATTAATGTAAAACAATTTGGAATAGACCAAAATGAGTATGATTTGCTAGTTTTGTTTATAGTTGTATTTCAATAGTACATTCATTATAGCAGTATATTATAAACAATATAAAGACTTTCTAAAACTTTTAATCTTGCAGAGCTTAGTGTTATTAAAACATGTGTTGAACATAAGTACATCATAATCTTAACAAATTAAACTAGTTCAATATGTGGACCTCATCAGACTGAGACTCTGCGCCGCTACTGGTAGCAATTTGATTATCATCAACTGGTAACCATTGAAAATCTTTGAGCCAAGTTTCTTGAAAAGTTCTGGTGCGTTTAATAGATCATATTTTTTATCATAATCTTTCTTAGTTTTTTTGGGAGGTGGACTGCTCAAAGCTTCGGGTTTCTGCTCCGTTGTTGAAGATTTAAAAAAACAAATGTTCCATTTTTACCATTAAAGTCCTCTTAAATAAAAAGGTAGACCGTGTTTTGATTATCTTACTTTGATACTTTTTATTTCCGTCTGATTGTAAAAATAAAGAAACCAGTCTGTACACTGTCTAACAATCGGGCCGAATGTTTAAAATGTGACATGCTCCTGGTCTCTTATAGAATAAGGGAGATCACTGCGCAGGAGTGTGCCCGTATTTTAGATTGATTGCTCCGCAAATAGCACTGACTATGTAATCGCATGTCAACATCCGGTTTTGTAAAACTTAATTACGGCTTTAATACAATGTATTTTTTTGTATACCTGGACCAGACTTTTAAAAAACTTGTTGTCCACGGAAAAAATCAGTTGCCCAGACAAGCAAATGTACGACTCGGGCAACTCGGACATTTGATTTCGCCAACCCTGAACATTGGATAGTAACAATAGGTTGCACCCTTTATTTTTGTTTTTAACAAAAAGCAACATGTCGAGTCACAATATAGTTTTCAGACAATCACTTGTCCAAAAAAATTCTCTTCTGCAATCAGTTTTTTTATCAGCGTAAAAGTAGCTGGAAAATTTTATAAAATGAGATCTATAAACTCTTTTGTTGGAAGTTACATGACATCAAAACTTGCCTATAAATTATTCTCAAGGTACCCCAGAAAGGAGTGTTAAACCCTATCCCACTCAGAAGCAAAGTGAAAATGTCTTTCTGCAACCATCAGAAAACCAGAACAGCCTGTGAGTTACTCGCAGACTGTTCATGTTTTATGCTGTTTGCTACTCATTTGTATTTTAGGGTTGGAAGCCTTTTGAAGGCAAATCTATTCAGAAAGGTCTTAAAGTTGTTTTTCTTAATGACTACAAACAAATGAGGTGCGTTTGTGAGCGGTATAGGGTTTAGAAATTATCGGTTAAACCATTTAATTAACCCCAACTTGCTTACATTGCACAGCCTGGTGACCCCAAGCGGTATGACCTCTGTGCCATTGGGTATGGAGACCCCAGACATGATAGAGCTCCGTAAGAAACGTATAGAGGACAGCATGGACCAGGGGGGAGAGACCCCCGCACTGTACCAGGTCATACCGGAGAAGAAAACCACAGTGGGTGGCGCCATGATGGGATCCGCGCATATCTACGACATCTCTGGGGTAGGGCTTGAAAGAGGTTTTCATTTAAACACACGAAAAGTTTTGATGGGGTATTGTGGAATCATTCTTGTCGCTTATCTGTTAATCTGTATAAAATGCTATGAATTTTAGCCTCATTGTGCGCAAACATAGGAGAGATTTCCTTTTAAACAATAAATTCCATAAAAGTGGCTTCCCTGATAAGCCTGTGAAAACTGCACAGGATAATCTGAAATGACACTTTATGCACGTGCAGTAAGCCTAGTTTCCCAAAACAGGACTTAAACAAACTTACTTTGAAAAGTTTAGACTCACAAATGCTTTTCTCTCAATTGATCTCTTCTGCTCTGACCAGGTCCCTGGAGGCCCACCAAGGAAGCCAGGTGAGAAGGTCTCATCAGAGGGCATAGAGGTCGCGCTGAACCCTGAGGAGCTTGATCTTGACACGGCAGCCATGCAGGCCAAGTACGACCAGACCCTGAAGGAGCAGCAGTCTCAGCTGGAGAAGGAGGACCTCAGTGATATGGTGGCTGAACACGCTGCCAAACAGAAGGTGGGTGTGAATCAGTTGTCTGCTAGTGATATGGTGGCTGAACACGCAGCCAAACAGAAGGTGGGTGTGAATCAGTTGTCTGCTAGTGATATGGTGGCTGAACACCCTGCCAAACAGAAGGTGGGTGTGAATCAGTAGTCTGCTAGTGATATGATGGCTGAACACGCCGCCAAACAGAAGGTGGGTGTGAATCAGTTGTCTGCTAGTGATATGGTGGCTGAACACGCCGCTAAACAGAAGGTGGGTGTGAATCAGTAGTCTTCTAGTGATATGGTGGCTGAACACGCTGCCAAACAGAAGGTGGGTGTGAATCAGTTGTCTGCTAGTGATATGGTGGCTGAACACGCCGCTAAACAGAAGGTGGGTGTGAATCAGTAGTCTGCTAGTGATATGGTGGCTGAACACGCTTCCAAACAGAAGGAAGGTGTGAATCAGTTGTCTGCTAGTGATATGGTGGCTGAAAACGCCGCTTAACAGAAGGTGGGTGTGAATCAGTAGTCTCCTAGTGATATGGTGGCTGAACACGCCGCCAAACAGAAGGTGGGTGTGAATCAATAGTCTGCTAGTGATATGGTTGCTGAACACGCTGCCTAACAGAAGGTGGGTGTATATCAGTTGTCTGCTAGTGATATGGTGGCTGAACACGCTGCCAAACAGAAGGTTGGTGTGAATCAGTAGTCTTCTAGTGATATGGTGGCTGAACACGCTGCCAAACAGAAGGTGGGTGTGAATCAGTAGTCTGCTAGTGATATGGTGGCTGAACACGCTGCCAAACTCAAGATGGGTGTTAATCAGTAGTCTGCTAGTGATATGGTGGCTGAACACGCCGCCAAACATAAGGTGGGTGTGAATCAGTGGTCTGTTAGTGATATGGTGGCTGAACATGCTGCAAAACAGAAGGTGGGTGTGAATCAGTAGTCTGCTAGTGGTATGGTGGCTGAACACGCCGCCAAACAGAAGGTGGGTGTGAATCAGTTGTCTGCTAGTTATATGGTAGCTGAACATGCCACCAAACAGAAGGTGGGTGTGAATCAGTTGTCTGCTAGTGATATGGTGGCTGAACACGCCGCATAACAGAAGGTGGGTGTGAATCAGTAGTCTGCTAGTGATATGGTGGCTGGACACGCAGCCAAACAGAAGGTGGGTGTGGATCAGTTGTCTGCTAGTGATATGGTGGCTAAACACGCCGCTAAACAGAAGGTGAGTGTGAATCAGTAGTCTTCTAGTGATATGGTGGCTGAACACGCCGCCAAACAGAAGGTGGGTGTGAATCAGTTGTCTGCTAGTGATATGGTGGCTGAACACGCCGCTCAACAGAAGGTGAGTGTGAATCAGTTGTCTGCTAGTGATATGGTGGCTGAACACGCCGCCAAACAGAAGGTGGGTGTGAATCAGTAGTCTGCTAGTGATATGGTGGCTGAACACGCCACCAAACAGAAGGTGAGTGTGAATCAGTAGTCTTCTAGTGATATGGTGGCTGAACACGCCGCCAAACAGAAGGTGGGTGTGAATCAGTTGTCTGCTAGTGATATGGTGGCTGAACATGCCGCTCAACAGAAGGTGAGTGTGAATCAGTTGTCTGCTAGTGATATGGTGGCTGAACACGCCGCCAAACAGAAGGTGGGTGTGAATCAGTAGTCTGCTAGTGATATGGTGGCTGAACACGCCACCAAACAGAAGGTGGGTGTGAATCAGTAGTCTGCTAGTGATATGGTAGCTGAACACGCAGCCAAACAGAAGGTGGGTGTGAATCAGTAGTCTGCTAGTGGTATGGTGGCTGAACACGCCGCCAAACAGAAGGTGGGTGTGAATCAGTAGTCTGCTAGTGATATGGTGGCTGAACACGCAGCCAAACAGAAGGTGGGTGTGAATCAGTTGTCTGCTAGTGATATGGTGGCTGAACACGCCGCCAAACAGAAGGTGGGTGTGAATCATAAGTCTTCTTGTGATATGGTGGCTGAACACGCCGCATAACAGAAGGTGGATGTGAATCAGTAGTCTGCAAGTGATATGGTGGCTGAACAGGCTGCTAAACAGAAGGTGAGTAAGAATAAGTTGTCTGCTTGTGATATGGTGGCTGAACACGCCGCCAAACAGAAGGTGAGTGTGAATCAGTTGTCTGCTAGTGATATGGTGGCTGAACACGCTGCCAAACAGAAGGTGAGTGTGAATCAGTAGTCTGCTAGTGATATGGTGGCTGAACATGCCGCTAAACAGAAGGTGAGTGTGAATCAGTAGGCTGCTAGTGAAATGGTGGCTGAACACGCTGCCAAACAGAAGGTGGGTGTGAATCAGTAGTCTGCTAGTGATATGGTGGCTGAACACGCCTCCAAACAGAAGGTGGGTGTGAATCAGTAGTCTGCTAGTGATATGGTGGCTGAACACGCCACCAAACAGAAGGTGGGTGTGAATCAGTAGTCTGCTAGTGATATGGTGGCTGAACACGCCGCCAAACAGAAGGTGGGTGTGAATCAGTTGTCTGCTAATGATATGGTGGCTGAACACGCCGCTCAACAGAAGGTGAGTGTGAATCAGTTGTCTGCTAGTGATATGGTGGCTGAACACGCCGCCAAACAGAAGGTGGGTGTGAATCAGTAGTCTGCTAGTGATATGGTGGCTGAACACGCCACCAAACAGAAGGTGGGTGTGAATCAGTAGTCTGCTAGTGATATGGTAGCTGAACACGCGGCCAAACAGAAGGTGGGTGTGAATCAGTAGTCTGCTAGTGGTATGGTGGCTGAACACGCCGCCAAACAGAAGGTGGGTGTGAATCAGTAGTCTGCTAGTGATATGGTGGCTGAACACGCAGCCAAACAGAAGGTGGGTGTGAATCAGTTGTCTGCTAGTGATATGGTGGCTGAACAAGCCGCCAAACAGAAGGTGGGTGTGAATCATTAGTCTTCTTGTGATATGGTGGCTGAACACGCCGCATAACAGAAAGTGGATGTGAATCAGTAGTCTGCAAGTGATATGGTGGCTGAACAGGCTGCTAAACAGAAGGTGAGTAAGAATAAGTTGTCTGCTTGTGATATGGTGGCTGAACACGCCGCCAAACAGAAGGTGAGTGTGAATCAGTAATCTGCTAGTGATATGGTGGCTGAACACGCTGCCAAACAGAAGGTGAGTGTGAATCAGTAGTCTGCTAGTGATATGGTGGCTGAACATGCCGCTAAACAGAAGGTGAGTGTGAATCCATAGGCTGCTAGTGAAATGGTGGCTGAACACGCTGCCAAACAGAAGGTGGGTGTGAATCAGTAGTCTGCTAGTGATATGGTGGCTGAACACGCCTCCAAACAGAAGGTGGGTGTGAATCAGTAGTCTGCTAGTGATATGGTGGCTGAACACGCCACCAAACAGAAGGTGGGTGTGAATCAGTAGTCTGCTAGTGATATGGTGGCTGAACACGCCGCCAAACAGAAGGTGGGTGTGAATCAGTAGTCTGCTAGTGATATGGTGGCTGAACACGCTGCCAAACAGAAGGTGGGTGTGAATCAGTAGTCTGCTAGTGATATGGTGGCTGAACACGCCGCCAAACAGAAGGTGAGTGTGAATCAGTTGTCTGCTAGTGATATGGTGGCTGAACACGCCGCTAAACAGAAGGTGGGTGTGAATCAGTTGTCTGCTAGTGATATGGTGGCTGAACACGCCGCTAAACAGAAGGTGGGTGTGAATCAGTAGTCTGCTAGTGATATGGTGGCTGAACACTCTGCCAAACAGAAGGTGGGTGTGAATCAGTAGTCTGCTGTAATTGTGGTTTGAACTGCATCAATGGTGTAGCTTTTCATAACCTTAGTAGTGATGTGAAGGTTGCACTTCAGTAATCATTTTTGGGTAGCATTTCTGTTGTTGAGTTAGAATGGTTCCTCAGTAGGTTGGTACCTAATTAGTTGTGTTAAGGTAGTGGTACTTTAATAGTGGTGTTAAAGTAGTGGTACCTAAATAGTGGTGTTAAAGTAGTAACGCTGTTGCGGTGTGAGGGTTGTACACTACTATTGGTGTGTGGGTGTTACCACAATAGTTTGCGGAGGGTTGATCTCAGTACTGGTGACACTCCTCTTATAATCTAGTAGTGTTATGAGAAATCTTAATCTTCTTGTTTACAATGTTCAATCAGTAACTACCAGTATATATATTTTTACTTGCTAAAGGTTCATCCTCAAATAAGTAAATTACTTATTATAAGATTTTGGCTTAAGGTTTTATTACCTATTACCTTTATTTTAAGACTACCTGTAGATACTATTATATTGAATATATATTCAATTTGCATTTGTATTTATTAGCTGTACAATTTTCAAGATTATAACTAGACTTATTATTTTGGTGGCTTTTCTATCTTTAGAAGGGTATTGAACTATTGGTAGTCATAGTTATCAAAATTTGATCTTGTACATTTGGTCTTTCAGAAACGTAAAAAGAAACAAGAAGAAAGTGGGAAAGCAGCAAAGAAATACAAGGAATTTAAGTTTTAGTGACAAATCAGTGTACAGACGTGACATTATTACACTGCATATTGACATCAACAAGGAACATTATTTTCTTCAATCAATTGGAAAATTTGCCTGGTATTGTTTCATGTGTTCATAGTCAGGACATATCTTGACACAACATAAACTGGTATGCCTATGAAGTATAGCATGATAATGTCTTTGATGCCGTCTGTTTTGTACTTTGTTAATGTTACCTTGTTGTCCATGGTGTGGTAGTGATGCAAAAATAAAATACGAACAGAAATCAATATTACTGGAAAACCATTTCGACTGTCACTTGAATTTATTGGAAAATTGGAGTATCAGTTTTCAGTTATTGAAGTAATGTAATCTTTGTAAAGTTGCAATCTTCTTTGAAATCAGATTTTCTTATCATGCTTCATAAATTGTATTGTTTGATATAAATTACAATGGAGTGAGTAAATGTACTAGATACATCAATATTTGTTTGTTGTCTGTTCTTCAGTTGAACAGTACCTCTAGCTTTTTTAGCTCACCTGAGCGATAGCTCGAGGTGAGCTATTGTGATCACTCAGCGTCTGGCGTCCGTCCGTCCGTCCGTCTGTAAACAATTTGTAAACATCTTCTTCTACTAAACCATTGAGCCAATTTCAACTAAATTTCATGTGGAGCATCCCTAGGTCATGGGACAAAAGAATTGTTAAAAAAAATTTGATCACATAACCAAGATGGCCGCCATGACCATATATGGTAAAAACCTTAAAAAATCTTCTTGTCAGAAACCGCTCATCAGATTTTCAAAAAATTTCACAGGGATGACCTTTGAGGGCTCCCCTGAAAAAGTTGTTCAAAGAAATTTGATTCGTCAAAAAACATGGCCGCAGGAGCTCGTTGAACTTTGCATGTTTATTCGTTTTTGCCTATTTTGTGAAAACTTTCAAAAATCTTCCACATTTTTTGTCCGATCCTTTCCAAATTTGCACAGTGTCTTTATATCAATGAGGACACGAACCCTACAAAAAATGAGCATTATTGGTCCATGAAGTACAGAATTACCTCCCCTTGAATTGAGAAAATGGTGTTTATGCAATAAAGTCCAAATTTTTCATCCAATTCTTTCCAAACTTGTAAGGATTTAGCATGGTTCAAACAAGGGAAACAACTACGGTTTATGCATGTTCTTTTTATTACAGATTTGCCTCCCTTTAATTCATTCAAAATCTCATTTTACAGCAGAGATTCCAAATCTCACCTGTAAATAAGCCCCATATTTACTGCCGGTGCTATGTTACCTTTTCCCATTTGATCATTCTTAAGTATTGGTCTTGTAATGCTGCTACTGCTACTGCTACTGCTACTACTTCTACTACTACTACTACTACTACTACTACTACTACTACTACTACTACTACTACTACTTCTACTACTACTACTACTACTACTTCTACTACTACTACTACTACTACTACTACTACTACTACTACTACTACTACTATTACTACTACTACTAGTACTACTACCACCACCACCACCACCACCACCACCACCACCACCACGTCTACTATTACTACTTCTACTACTACTGCCACTACTACTACTACTTTTACCACTACTACTACTACTACTACTACTACCACTACTACTACTACTACTACTACTACTACTACTACTTCTACTACTACTTCTACTACTACTACTACTACTACTTCTACTACTACTACTACTACTACTACTACTACTACTACTACTACTACAACTACTATTACTACTACTACTACTACTACTACTACTACTACTACTACTACTACTACTACACCACCACCACCACCACCACCACCACCACCACCACCACCACCACCACCACCACCACCACCACCACCACCACCATTCACAGTGACAAAAAACGTATTCACACAATGGCTGCTACTACAACTTATAGCCCATATAGGGGGGCATGCATGTTTTACAAACAGCCCTTGTTTCTATGGGATTTTAACCACAACTGTTCATGTTTATCTCCAACACATATTTTTAGGTCACCTGTCATGAAGTGACACGGTGAGCTTATGTGATCGTGTGATGTCCGGCGTCCGTTGTGCGTGCCTGCGTGTGTCCGTGCGTCAACAATTTGTTTGTGTAGACAGTAGAGGTCACAGTTTGCATCCAATCTTGATGAAATTTGGTCAAAATGTTTATCTTGATGAAATCCGGTTTGGGATTGTATTTGGGTCATCTGGGGTCAAAAACAAGGTCACTAGGTCAAATAATAGAACAACCTTCTGTAGACAATAGAGGTCACAGTTTTCATCCAATCTTTATGAAATTTGGTCAGAATGTTTATCTTGATAAAATCTGGGTTGGGATTTTATTTGAGTTATCTGGGGTCAAAAACTAGGTCACTAGGTCAAATAATAGAAAAACCTTGTGTAGACATTAGAGATCACAGTTTTCATCCAACCTTTATGAAATTTGGTCAGAATTCTTGATGAAATCTGGGTGGGATTGTATTTGGGTCATCTGGGGTAAAAATCTAGGTCAAATAAATAGAAAAACCTTGTGTTGACAATAGAGGTCACAGTTTTCATCCAATATTTATGAACTGTGGTCAGAATAATTATCTTGATGAAATCTGGATTGGGGTTGTATTTGGGTCATCTAGAGTCAGGAACTAGGTCACTAGGTCAAATCATAGAAAAACATTGTGTAGACTATAGAGGTCATAGTTTTCATCTGATCTTAATGAGTCAGGTGAGCGATTCAGGGCCATCATGGCCCTCTTGTCTGTGCAATTCACACATTACGGGGCATTTCAAAATTCTGTTTTACACATCTTAACTATTCTGAACCTTATCGATGCCTCACTGTCTTTTTAAGGGAATTTTTATAATCCATTTTCTTGTAATTGTGACAGTATATTTAAATTGTATTAATTATGTTCACAAACATGGTCAAATATTCAGTAAAATTCACATATATTTTACATAAAAAGCGTGTTTCTGAATACATGTCTAAATGTCAGGCATTGTGAGCTAAAAAACATTATCAGCTTTTGCCTGTTGTGCGTTATCAACATATGCCTTGTGAACACTTTGGAGGCTACATTTAATGCCTTCACTTTAAAAAACTTGGTCAATAAATGTGTCCATATGATATTTTGGCCAAGTTCAAAGCTGGGTCACATGGTCTGATCGGAGAAAAAATATGTTGACACTATAGACCACATTTATTGCCCAATCCTCATGAAACTTGGTCAGAACATGTGTCACAATCATATCTCAAGTAAGTTTGAAACTTGGTCATTTGGAGTCAACGACTAGTTAACTTGGGCAAATGAAATAATTCATATTTATTTGTGCAATGAAACTTGCCCTAAACATTTTTTCTCATATAGGATTGAGATATGGTCTCATTACGAGGCAGGTAGGTTTTCTTTATGAGGATGAAGTAAAAACATTTTATCGTTCAAGAATTCACATAGTTAACCCATTCATTGTGAAACTTTCTCAGAACATGACAACAAATGATATATGTGGGCTGAGTTTGAAAATATTTTTGGTTTTAAGGAAAAATGGTAGCGAGATGTTGATGCAGTTTTCCTTATTATGCCTATTGTAAATACTACCTGCCCATAGCACTTAAGTTGATTGAGGTGTAAGGTGAATGTCTTCAGGCCATTGGTGCTCATGCAGTTTGTAATATACAGTTTCTTAACTTGCCTTAATTAAGATAACAAACTTGTGAAATTCCCACTTAACAGTAAATTACATCTGTTTTAAAACCAATTATGAATACACTTATCGTTCAAGTCATGTCATTTCTAAAATCGTTACAGTTCATTGCACACTTCCTGACAACTTAAAGAATTATTCATGCTTGATATTATGCACAGTCGGGCCGCAAATACAAGCATACCCATCCATTGAGGTCCTTCATCGCCTTAAGCAGAATTATGTGTGTCCCATCACTCCTACTTCCTTAATGAAAGATACTTAATTTGATGTGTGGTTTTGTAAATCGGGTTACCCGGAGGAAACCCCACATGTCCGGCATGGTGACCACTCGTAAACTCATTGACTTCCGATAACGGGAAAGTGCGTGTAACAATCTCAGCGCCAAAAGGAAAGCCTCTTCTTATACATTCCAAGAATGTGTTTAAGAAATAATTCGTGTACGTTATAGTTTGTTGTCGAATAACCCACGGCCGGAAGTTTAGATGCGTAGGGATTAAATCACGAGTGCGAATTTGAAACCACGCATCTAAACTTTCGGCCGTGGGTTATTCGACAACAAACTATAACGTACACGAATTATTTCGATTCTAACACGATATTTACGAAAGATTTATAGAATGTATCTTATTTTTCTTGCATACTTTTTTATGTGAAGCTCCGCCCATAAAAATAGCTTTCGGCTGTTCTGTCGATCAGATCTCCGCCCTCAATAACAGCCAAACTGGATGGAAAAAACCCATTTCATTTCTCACGTTTGGTTAAATAAGAACAACAACAACTTGCGTAAACTAACATGTTTTCATTGTACACTTAAAATTAACGCAAGAGTGTTACATCTACAAGAAAATCCGCGATAAGAGCACATTGCTCCGATTCGAACTTCAGCCATTTTAGCAGGAGACGAACACCGTGGGAAATTGGGTCAATTTTACGCATTTCTGTTCATAGCATAGTATTTTGTCACGTGACTTTCATTCATAAAATACCGGATTATTACGCTGGTGAAAAATGTATCGGCATGTTTTGTTTTGCTACAGCGCGTGCTTTCAGTGTATAAGCTCCGCCCATAAGTTATTGCAGAATAACCCACGCTTGATTTCCTTCTTTGTCTATAGAAAACAAGTCACGTGCCGTGTTAGAATTGTTTATAAATAGCTTTCTTTCCACTATTGACTAATCAAAACCGACAATTCACCAGTTTAAGCTCATTGGATAAAATTAAGTGTTCTGCGAAATTGGCACGTAAAGGATGTATTGCCCTTGAAAATTATGACACAAAAAGTACGCGATTTATAATAATCGTATATATGTACCGGTAGTTACTTTTTGTATTATTAGCTGTACGGTTAGCGCGGTGGTTGGTACACTCGCTTCTCACCTCGGAAACCCTGGTTAAATACACCCGGCGTTTGTGAGTTTGGTTGGTTGTCACCATACCCGACAGGTGGGGTTTCCATCGGGTACTGCGGTTTCCCCAACAGTACAAGACCACATCAAAATTGAATACATTTCAGTAACAAATGAATAGCGATACTTAAAAGTCATCCCAAGTTGTATGATTCTAGTAAGTTAATTAGATAACACTCTCCGGGTCATCATGTCAAGTTGTGTCCGGTGTGGAAGGATCTCTTTCATTTCGAAATACACACACGTTTTGGCATAACAGAAAAGAGGAGATGCAACGGAAAATATTTTGCGCAGTACGTTGTAATGTAGTGTGCGATGCGAAGGGGTGCTAAAAGACACCTTTAAAGATACCAAAAATGTAGACTTAACAAAATCATAAACATCGTAAATGCTGTTTCAAACACCCACCATGAAACTCAGCATTGATTCATGCCTTCGTTTTTTTTTCTTGATTTCATTTGTCACAGCTGATTTTCTAATAGCTTTCATCGCATGCTTAATCATAACATATTCAGTATTCATGTTGCAACAGTGTGATTAGTATAAATAACGTGGATTTTATTTTGATTTCTCCAAAATGTAATGCTGAGGGGGTAAAACTCATTGCATTTAAAATATTTGTTATACCCATTGTTATCAGTCGCTTCAAAGCATGACACCAGAAAAAACACCTAGTTTTATGTTCGATGCATTTTATTTCTAAATTTAACATGCGGATATAAATATAAAAACAAAACTTAACATGCGGATGTATAACCAATAAAAAGCAACAAGGATGTCATCAAAAACATGAGAAGATAAAGTACAATTTAAAACAGTTGTAAATACATTACCGGGGTAAGTGAAGGGCAGTGCATACTTCATTAGTCATTTCTGCCACGTTACCGGGTATATACAGTTTACATGATAATAGTGATATAATCATGTTAATAAAAAGTAACAAGAAGCCAACATCGACAGTTTTTCTTTAATTTTGATGTTATTTAAATTCCATTATTATTGTTGTTAAAAGTGTAAAACTAAGTTGATCGTTTTAAAGAGTTTTTTGGCTGAAATGTGTTAAACATTCAACGAGTTAAAGAATCTTTTAAATGACCATTTTCACAAATGTATACATGGATAATGTAACAATTCTCTTTAAGGGTTCTATTGTTTTAGCATAGAATGCTGGCAAGGAAGACATTAAGCGGACTCTGAGATTTCAACAGTTATATTGTTCTTTCCAATTGATGTAACTAACATCCCAAATTTTTAATAAATGACAGACCGTGCATCAAAAAAGCCATGTACACTTTTCTCATTTCCATCAGCCGACAGGAAGTGTCGGGCCATCTCGGACCATGCCGACATCGTCTGCGTGACGTACATCCGGTCCGCGTCCGTGTACCGTTTCAGGTACTGTGCAGGCATGTCCAGAAGCTTCTGTATGGAGATCACGTGATCATGCTTTAACTCGCGTTCCCCGCGAGCCGCCATCATGTCCAGAATGCTCTCGTCCAAATTGAGACTTCCGTCGGAGTCGTCTTCCATGGACTCTTGACTGTATTGGACAACGGAAACGCCACATTGATGATCCTGTCTGAAGTATTCCGGATGGTGACAATTGTGAGCATAGTGGTGCTTCAGAGCTAGGTCCCATTCCGTCTGCTCCTCGAGCGTTTCCAACTTCCGGAAGCCGACACTTCCGTCGCCGAACATAACGGCGTAGCCTAACGCTTCCATTGGCGAAAACTTACTCAGATCATGTCGTAAAATGCGATCTTTCATGGTATCCGAGAACTTAACGCCGATTTTAACACATAATTGGTAACATTTATCCAACCAGCGGCGATGGGAGACGACGGTGCGGAAATGTCCCGGGACGCAAAACCTGATCAGGAGCCCATAGACATCGGCGGCGGCGGCGGGCTTGTCGTCATGACAACTGTCAATGCCACGGACGCTGCTTTTAACGGCGTCGCGGATTAGGTCAACATGGAGGTCGTCGGTAGGGGCCCCCGATCCTACGGTTCCCGCTAACCAATCTGTGATCAGCATCCAGAGGGCCCGGCAGTATACACTGTATGAGACTTTCAGAAGAGGGACATGTTCTCGGCCACACAGTGAAGTTGTTGTAGGCGTTTTCGTCTCCGATTCCTGAAAGTTCATTAAATTATGACTTTGACATTTTTAGATTAACGACTTAGTCAATAAAATTAAGGAAAAAAAACTTGTCTTAGGCAAATAACAATTAGTTGATATTTTCAACGAGAAGTATTAACTTTTGAAATATTTAGCCGGATTTTTTTCGAAAAAATCTCGGCTTATAGATTGATGTTGTCGGGCGGGCGGGCGGGCGGGGTGGCGGCGTGCTCGAAAATGTTAAAGTTCTTATTTCATGGTATAACTTTGGTATGCTTGGACCTAGAGTCTTCAAACTTGACATGAAGGTTGGCCAGGATTAACAGATGACCACTGGTCATTTCAAGGTCATTCATTTGAAGGTCAAGGTCACTGTGACCTTCAATATAAAAAATGTTAAAGTTCTTATAACTTTGGTATGCTTGGACCTAGAGTCTTGAAACTTGACATGAAGGTTGGCCATAACTAGTTAGTAACCACTGGTCATTTCAAGGTCATTCATTTGAAGGTCAAGGTCACTGTGACCTTGAATGTAAAAATGTTAAAGTTCTTATTTCATGGTATAACTTTGGTATGCTTGGACCTAGAGTCTTCAAACTTGACATGAAGGTTGGCCAGGATTAACAGATGACCACTGGTCATTTCAAGGTCATTCATTTGAAGGTGAAGGTCACTGTGACCTTCAATATAAAAATGTTAAAGTTGTTATAACTTTGGTATGCTTGGACCTAGAGTCTTGAAACTTGACATGAAGGTTGGCCAGAACTAGTAAGTAACCACTGGACATTTCAAGGTCATTCATTTGAAGGTCAAGGTCACTGTGACCTTGAATGTAAAAATGTTAAAGTTGTTATAACTTTGGTATGCTTGGACCTAGAGTCTTGAAACTTGACATGAAGGTTGGCCAGAACTAGTAAGTAACCACTGGACATTTCAAGGTCATTCATTTGAAGGTCAAGGTCACTGTGACCTTGAATGTAAAAATGTTAAAGTTCTTATTTCATGTTATAACTTTGGTATGCTTGTACCTAGAGTCTTCAAACTTGAAATAAAGATTGGCCAGTACTAGAAGATGACCACTGGTCATTTCAATGTCATTCATTTGAAGGTCAAGGTCACTGTGACCTTAAATGTTAAAATGTTAAAATTGTTATAACTTTGGTATGCTTGGACATAGAGTCTTCAAACTTGACATGAAGGTTTGCAAGCACACTTAGATGACCACTGGTCATTTCAAGGTCATTCATTCTAAGGTCAAGGTCACTGTGACCTTAAATGTTATTGTTGTTCATGTATATGCATGCATTCAAAACATAACACAAGGTTTGCTCATGCCTTGAAAAGTACTAACATTTCATTTTGACCTTTGAACAATATTTCAGTAATTTAAGTATTGCATTGACAAAAACACGAAAGGTACTTTCCTGTCATTTAAATCAAAAATCCGGCTTCAATGCGGTCATCTCCGACCGCGGAACTCTTGTTATAGTATAGTTTACACATTACCATTTCGAAGTTAATTTAGAAGCACAAACAGTGTACGGTTGTGAAGCAATTATCATTGAATGATGCGCATATTGATCAGTGAACTTGCTTAAATAGGTTTTTGAGGCTTTTCGTGGAAAACCCACACCTCTTAAATTCGTAATCCGCTGTGAACCGTAACGTTCAGTTTAGCATTAAAAACGTTCATATAAGCTTGCATAAGTGTTGAATGTGTCTCGGTACTTTGTTTGCCTGGATCCCTGCTTTCAGATTCCAGCAACAGCTAACGACCATTATTAATAATGCAGAAACCCAGCCATTTATTTAAGGTGGAAGATCTACGAAAAAGATACATATCCGGCGGTTTAACCAGACGCCTATGTAAGCAAGTTGTATTTTATTATGCGTAACAATCCATTATGTTCACAAACATGTTTGACCGAATGAAGCCTTTCCTTAGCTTCCTAGCAACGCGTTGAATATTAAGTAATGCTTTTGGCTGGACTTATCGATTTACTTTGTATAACATTCAGTGTTATTATAGATTAGTAACATCACGAGCACACTGCAAATTATATCTTAACACACAATACAACAAGAGAGCCTGAAAGGCCCAAAGTCGCTCACCTGAGATAACAAGATATTATTGGGACAAATCTTCTGACCAAGTTTCATGAAGATCGGAAAATAAATGTGGCCTCTAGAATGTAAACAAGGTTTTACTATAGCCATATAAGAAAAAATGCCCCGCCCCCTGGAAGCCATGTTTTTCAACCAACCGGCATCATTTTTAAACTCTTCCAAGATATTATTGGGATGAATCTTCTGACCAAGTTTCATGAAGATCGGGTAGTAAATGTGGCCTCTAGAGTGTTAACAAGATTTTACTATAGCCATATAATGCCCCGTCCCTTGGAGGCCATGTTTTTCAAGCAAACATAATTATTTTCGAACTCATCCAAGATGTCATTGAAACCAAATTTCATGAAGATTGAAAATAAATGTGGCCTCTAGAGTGTAAACAAGGTTTTACTAAAGCCATATAAAGCCATATAAGGAAAAATGCCCCGCCCCTGGTGGCCATGTTTTTCAAGCAACCAAAACCATTTTCGAACTCGTCCAAGATATCATTGGGACAAATCTTCTGACCAAGTTTCATGATGATCGGAAAATAAATGTAACCTCTAGAGTGTTAACAAGGCAAATTTTGACGGCGCACGACGGACGACGGACAAAAAGCGATCACAAAAGCTCACCATGAGCACGTTGTGCTCAGGTGAGCTAAAACATATGTTTCTCTATTTTGGTTCAAAATAAATTATTTGTGCGTTTAATGTCTTATACAATATCAGTCGAAGCGAAATAATTCGCTGTATGCAAATAGAGCGGAAAGCTGCTTTTTATTCGTGATATAAAAGTAACATTTATAATCACAGTTACGTGGATTATAATGCTACATTTTAATTTATCCGTTTACTTTCGATTAAATAGATTCATCTGTAGCAATTTTAGCAAACAATAACAGTTTCGGATTAAAATATTAAAAATATTCTAAAATATTTGTGGCTTAAATATTTTATTAAACACTGTGCAATCGGCTTAATAATGTGTGCGAAATTCATGATGGCCTATGGAATTAACTTACGAATCCATGTATCGACATGTAAAATGCTTGATGTGATGATATCCATATGCGAATAATTTAAAACTATATTGTGCCTTTGTTGACTATGCAAAGGCATTCGATACTGTCGTTCATGATGGCCTATGGATTTTACATACAAACCCATGTATCGACATGTAAAATGCTTGATGTGCTGAAATCCATATGCACGTGTAAAATATGGAAAAGTTTACAAGAACAATGTCATGCTCAGAATTCTGTGATGCTTCAATAGGGATCAAGCAAGGTGTGCCGTTATCAACACTTTTGTTTATACTGTTTATAAACGATTTTGGTGAACATTCGAGTTCCACAAACCTACTTACAAATGCTATAACGTTGCATTTGTTTCAACTGATCCCCGCAATCTACAATATAAATTAAATGTATACTATAAACATGGGGTCTTTAGATAAATTTCGGGTATTCTAAGGTGTGTATTTAAAAAAAAGGTATATGCAAAGAAATATTCATAAATCGGAACTTAATGCTGCCAATATTGAGAAAGTTTATTCAATTCAGGTACTTAGGTGTCAAGTTTTTCGATTACGTATCACTTAAACGTGCAGTTGAACCACTAAATGAGCAGGCTCTCAAATCATGTAATACCAGTATTTCGCTATTCAGCAGAATCCAATTAGATATCAAAACGAAAACTAAATAATTACTTTTCGATTCAATGTTAACACCAATAATTACGTATGACTGATGTTGATCAATTACACCTAAAAGTCTGCAAGCAACTACTTGGAGTTCGTCAACAAATATAAAATGCTGATGCACTAGGTGAATTTCGTCGCTTCTCATTGTCTGTCATTTGTAGAGAGCGATCCATAATTTAAAATCACGAGATCACATAACAATTTGATTAAAAGCATTTAATACATTAAATACTGATGATGCTTTCATAATACCGAAAGTAAATTGTATCGGCCTGATGCTGTTAAATCTACACTTGATTCTCTTGGCTTCAGCATTTTTTACTTGCCCCAGTATTCAGAAATCGATTATATTTATATTCTTAATCAAAGAGCCATTGATGTTATCATTAAAACTTGGTTTGAATGTATACAGTCTCAAAGTCAGCTTTAATATTATACCACGGTAAAATTAGTTTTGAAACCTACTAAAATGTATACATGTATATATAATGAACAACATAGAATTGGGTTGAGTAGATCGTAGTCGCGACATTTAGAAATAGCAAAAGGCAGATTTGATCATATTTATGTCAATAATTGTAAGTGTAAATTGTAATATACAGGTATGATTGAATCCGATTTCCATTTTATGTGTGTTTGTCCAATTTATAGAGATATGAGGTCCAAATACAACATTAAGCTATCATTTAAACCCTGAACTATTTTGAAAAAAAATATGCCATCAAAGTCTGTAAAACTTGTCTATTGTGCAAGGTAAAAGCGGAAAGATATCATTGAATCTTCTGTTGTTTCCTACTAATAGCACATTTATTCACATTACCGACGATTATTTTGTGTTGTTTTCTTCTCTATTTTATATTTATATAATTTATAGGCATTATTTGCATGCTTTCAATTACTTACTTTCTTATACATGTTGTACAATAATCAGCATTGCATATCCTAATTACTGTATAGCCAAAATTTATTTCACTGCGCATATGAATTTATAGTATGATTGTATTTTGCCATAAGCATGCGTGGCTGATTATGCGAATAAATAAACCACACAAACCACACAAAACGAGCTCGAAAATAAAATAAGTTCAAGTCGATGTTTTCATTAAATCTAAAAAGCGTTGTAAGAAGTCAAATATATTTATTAATATATACATCAGTTTTTATTAAAGCATGAAAGGCCATTTTGCAAATTTTGATATTGTAATCACAAGTAATCGAAACTGGAATACATTATCATGTTGTTAGAGAGGAGCACATTTTATTTTTGGTGAAATTAATTGTAATGATTCATTCCTCGATTGTGAATATCATGCCTATGTCACGGCCGTAAATCACGGGCAACACCTCTTTTTGAGATGCATTAATAAATGATAAAATTCTACTTCCGAGGTGGCTATCAAGCCCGGATGTTTTGAAATGTCATGGATAATTTTACAGCGCGATTATGTTTTATATGTTGCTGTTGTTTTTCAGCATTTATCGCATTATTTAAAAACAAATCGGGCAATGTAGTGCGATTCAGCGAAGATTAATTCATCCCAAAATGTTCATAAACATAAATTCACGACCCATTTATAAACGTGAGAAGCTTTATAAGTTCTGGCATGGTGGAGTTTTAAAAAGCATTTCGATGAGTTTTTCCTGTGTGACGAGCAAATTTTCACCCAATTAAATCGCTAACGACATCAAACGATTGCGTACAACATATATTTAATGCTTCATGCACACACATATTGGCCTTTTGCCGACGTAATAGATAATTTTGCATGTTTCCAAAAGAGATGGAGCCAATGCTATGCTGAGGAGATTGCGCTAATGATAGGAGGTGGCGCCAATGCGCGACGTATCAATTAAAAGCCCTATCGCAATGACATCATCACATGACGTACCTTTGATAGAAAATGTTATTTGTTATTTTTTCAACATACATACGCAGGCTCAAATCTGTAGAGAACATAAACACATTCTATAATTAATAAGATGCAGTTTTTTAATATATAAGTAATCAACTCAATTAAGAAGTCACCAACCTGAATAAAACATATTGTACGATGTATACCAAAAATGTGTAATACTTCATAATACCAATAACTAAATTCACAACAAAAAAAAAAAAAGTTCATCGACAACAATTTTTGTATACAGTATGATAATTCATAAAATAAATATAAGATAAAACTTCTTCTTGAAACGCTGATTTGTGTCCCTTAATCCAAATGCTTAATTTACTATAAGGCCACAGATAACGAATCTTAATTAGGCCTATATATGTTGTTTTCCCCACTATCAACTATAAAAATTGAAGATATCTCGTTTTATTATCCGTTAACTTTTTTTGTATAAAACATGTTCAATGTTATTATCTTACAAAGACGAACGTTTCAATCCATCAAGACATTTTTATAAAACTACTTTTTTTAATTAAAAACGCACGCGACTTAAATGTGCTGAGGAAGTCAAATTACAAAAATTAATATAAGTCTTGCAACAATTATAGAAACCATAAATAAAACATGTCATTTTAAAATAGCTATAAATGTGCATTGGCGCCATCTCCTGTCTTCGCGCCAACTCCTTGGCATTGGATCCGTCTCTTTTTGAAAATTTACAATGTATCTATTAGATCGGCTAGAAGCCGATGTTTTGTGCATGTAGTTACTTGTACATGTTCAAAGCAACCGTTTTATATAATGAGTAATGTAATTTAATTGGCTGGGAATGTGCTCGTCACACAGGCAAAATACATCGATTTTCATTTACGAATTCTACCATGCCACAATTATAAAGGTCCTTACATTTCCAAATGGGTTGTGATTGTACGTTTCTGTACTTTTTTTGGATGAATCGCTGAATTGCACTACATTGGCGGATTTTTAAAAATAATGCGAAATATGTTGAAAAAAACATATAAAACATAATCACCCTGTAAAATTATCCAATAAATTTAAAAGCAACCGGGACTGAACGCCAACTTGCAAGTAGCGCTGGCTCATTTATTAATGCATCTCGAAAAAGAGGTGGCGCTCGTGATTAACGACCATGTATGTGTATGTAAAAATAATATGACGCAAACTCAAGTAAAACTTGACTAATTTGTACTAAAGTAGTTTTGAAATGCATGAAATTATGAAGAAAAAAAGAAAAGAAATTATAACAAGTTATAAATCATGAATGCACGAGTATCATTTGCTTCCAGCAATAAACACTATACAACGAACCCAATAAAAAGAAGACATAACTCCTCTGTTCTATTTAAATGAATCTAACTTTTTGGCCGGTGGTTTTTGATTATCAATACAGAATGTTGACTCGACTGGACTTTTTCACTACGATATGGGTTTCCTTGAAATTACTTATAGCCGTCCATCCCTGAATTTAAAAGTGAAAGTACAGCTTATTTTGTTGTATTTTCCAAACGCTGGCAAACAGGTAATGCAACGCTGATAATTAATATAGCCGTGAGTAAGCTATATGATTAGTAGGTCACATGACCAAGTACCGTGTGTCTGGTAGACGAGTGGTGCCCTCTGAACAAAGTACGTTTCCTGTGTTTTTCGACGGAATTCTGCTTTTAGAAATCAATTAAAATGTATAAAGGTTATATCTTCTTGAATTATGCGCATCGAACAAATCCCCTTCATAGCGCGTGCCCCCCATCACCTCAGCTTTCCCCAAAACGTATATGCACTTTATATTTCTTACACTTCAAATTTTAATACAAAGTTTGTATACATGTATTTCAAATCTTATACAGTCATCCCTGCGGCTGCATTAAGTGAGGACCCGGATTCAATTGTTAATTTTCAATTTTGGGTGTGGTCTTGTGTTGGGGATGGGTGGAGCTGGAGTATCAAGAGGAAACACCAGTGTTGATTGATAGCCTTTGTAAAAGAGACAAAGTGCAAAAGTAATCTATTTTGGACTACCCAATACTTTGGACACACTGCAAAAGGCTAAGTCCAAAAGTTGGTAAGTTTAAAGGTCAAATGAGATCTGGTGATGTCGGTGTGATGAAAGTGTTCAAATGCATCAGCTATGAACGTATCAAAACTTTGTAGGCTGCATGATTGATGTTAGACGAAATGTGTGATTTTGGCTTCAACTCGTATGGACAGACGGATAAGGAACGACCGGACAGGCCAATTAGCATATGCCTCTCGACATCTGTAGATGATGGGAGCTTATAAGAGAACACCATCATCTTGCGTTATGTCTGTGCTGCAGATGATTGGTTTTTAGCTCCACTGGCCAAAGGCCAGCGGGGCTTACCGGTATGCCATGGTCCTGTGTCCGTCGTGTGTGCGTCCGTGCGTCCGTGCGTTAACATTTTTTCTTTAAACGTCTTCTTCTCCTAAACTACTGGTCCAATTCTGATGAAATTTCCCAGGAATGTTCCTGTGGTGAACCTCTTTCAAATTTGTTCAAATTATGCCCCTGGGGTCAAATTTGACCCTGCCTCGGGGGGTCAAAAAAATGAAAATTTGCTAATATAAGGCCTATTTTGTGAAAACTTTAAAAATCTTCTCGTCAATAACCATTGGGCCTAGGGCTACAAAATTTGGTATGTAGTGACATCTAATAGTCCTCTACCAAGTTTGTTCAAATTATGCCCCTGGGGTCAAATCTGACCCTGCCCTGGGGGTCAAAAAATAGAAAATTTGCTTATATAAGGCCTATTTTGTGCAAACTTTAAAAATCTTTCTGTCCATAACCGTATGGCATAGGGCTACCAAATTTGGTATGTAATGACAGCTTATAGTCCTCTACCAAGTTTGTTCAAATTAAGCCCCTGGGATCAAATTTGACCGTTCCCCAGGGGTCACAAAATTGAACATATGCTTATATTGGGCCCATTTTGTGCAAACTATAAAAATCTTCTTGTCCATAACCATTGGGCCTATTTCTACCAAATTCGGTAGGTAGTGACATCTTATAGTTCTCTGCTTAGTTTGTTCAAATTATGCCCCTGGGAACAAATTTGACCATGACCCAGGGGTCACAAAAATGAACATATGCTTAAATAAGGCCTATTTTGTGCAAACTTTAAAAATCTTCTTGTTCTTAATTATAGAGCCTAGGGCTACTAAATTTTGTATGTAGTGATATCTTATAGTCTTCTACCAAATTTGTTCAAATTATTCCCCTGGGCTCAAATTTGACCCGGCCCCGGGGGTCACAAAACTGAACATATGACGTTTACCAGTGGAGATTACTGCGGCCGTTTGGCTTTGACCAACAACAACATCAACATCTTGTAAACATGAGATAAAACCCTGTCATTTAGTGCCATTTTAGGTCAGATGGTAACTGCTTACAAAGGCATTGAAGTAAGAACATGTGTTATGAATGTTTTTCTTATAAACTGAAAAAAGTCGTGTTTTATTTAAATATGTCGAAAGTGACCATACATCCGGATGAAAATATTTTGGATGACATGTTAATTTCATGTCTTTTTTGTAGTGTTTAAACCAGTTTAATAATATATTATTGATTTTAAAAACACAACTTCCATGAACATAATTATTTCAAGAAAAGTCAATATATTATACTGCACGGTAAACTCAAACTTTGTATCTAAGAGAAGGTGTTGAAATTAATGAAGTGCCATATTCTTAACTATCGTATATGCTGCTTTTTAATAACTAATGATTCATTGTTCCATTTGTGAATCGTGACTCATGAATTGTGGATATGATTGTCAATTGCTCAACAATCCATATATATTTCTGACCATTTTATAATTTTCTTAATATAAGTTATGAACTGATCTTAGAAGTCAAATGTAATACTTAATTAAATACATTTATAAATATAAAGAAATAATCTTTAGATTATCATAATATTCTCAGGCCTGTTGGTCTTAGGGATGTGTGGGTTGATGAGCAATTTCTCCTTTTATCATAATTATTTCTACCCTACCTGATCATTTCCTTCATATTCCATTTTAATTTAAATGACGTCTGCAACCTCTTTCAAATTGGGAAAGTCCAAAATGTGTCGTTTGAAAAAGGGTTAAGGCATTTTGATTCCTATGGGTCTTGTGGATCTGTTTCAAATCAAATGCGTAGATTTGATCTTCAGCATCTAAAAATATGTGAAATAGAAAGAACAACAATATCTTCTGAAGAGATAAATGTACCTACGTTATAAGCAAAGGACCTGTGCAACAATTCCTGGGCATTTAAGTCTGTTTAGTTAACACGGTAGTAACTTTTTTCATATATAAAAACGCTCACCCTTCCAACTTTAAACGCCCAGTGGGACGAGGGATAGAAAGAGAAAGTCACATGCTTGAGTACATTTCAACCCATGCGCATTGCACGGTTTTTTCGCAAAGAAAAAACAGTGGAGCGATACAGGGCCATCATGGCCCTCTTGTTAGTTTATACAATAATGGTTATAAGTAAATAATCATTTTAAACAGTATTGCGTTACTTGCACAAGGTGTTAGTTAACTTAAATAACCAACATGCGTTGCTCAGCGACCCGGGAAAACATAACTCGCATACCGTTTCACCCACATGTATTTATTTCCAACGCCGATATTAATTTGTTTATGCGTGGTTGAATATGACTTGCATATTGAGTAGCCGTATCCAATGTGAACAAACAAATGAGTAAGCTCACCAAACCATGATGAGTGTGCGTACGTAAATATAAGTGTTAGATATGTATCATAGAGGATCGCTGGTTCGGCCCCAGGCTCGGCCACATAATTTATGGATTGGCCGTGAACTCCTTCCTACGGCCATTCTCCCCTATTTCTGATGCAAGTAATGAATGTGTCACTAAGTAGGATAAGTATTTGCTCCGAGTCCTGGTATACCAACTAACCAGAAAAGTATGAGGTGGTAAACTTACCACCGTGATATGACGGAAAAACTTTTGTAAACGGAAAAATAACTAGCGCACGAACAGTCAAGAAACGCGCATTTGCTGACAACGTATGAGCGATTTTTATTTTTAAAGTGTGTTTATTTTTCGCACATATCCCGATCTACAACATCCAACCACAGCTAACGTTCAACATTAATAATTCAAAATCTATCATAGGCAAGCGAGATACGCCTCAGTGGAAGGAATTTCCAGTGGTATAACCAGTGGTGTATTAAAAGTTGAATGACATGTGCACCATACAGATGGTTTCAATATATATATATATATGCTACTAAGTGTACATGTAAATAGTAATCTTTAAAAAATACATGTACATGTACAGAGGCAGTTAAAATAATACATAAGTTAATTCCACTCGTTATAAATTACAACGAATTGCTCTTTGTTGTAATCGAATATACAATTGACCATTTCTTACTTAAAAAGTACCGTAAATTGACATGAATATGTATATGAATGAAAATCAGTGTTTATGTAGGTTTCGTATTAAACATATTAATTGCAATACAGTGGCACTTAGTTTACTAAATGATAACCCAGTTTCTTATTATCCCCGCCGATTTTTTTTTCGGAGGGGATACAGTAATAGTCTCCGTCCGTCTGTGCGTCCGTCTTTCCGTCCGAAACTTTGTCCAGGGCATAACTCCAAATCGATTCAATGGATTTACTTTAAACTTAGAATATAAACAGATGGCAACTAGGAGAAGTGCAGTGACCAAGAACCATAACCCTATCTACCTTAGATTTGTAATTATCTCCCTTTATATAATTTCAAACTAAATTTTTGTCATGAGCATAACTCTAAATCTACTGTCGGATTTACTTGAAATTTGAAATATAAACAGATGGCAAGTATGAGAAGTGCAGTGACTAAGAGCCACAACTCTCTCTACCTTATTTTTGGAATAATCTTCCTTAATATAATTTCAAAGTAATTTTTTGTCCGGAGCATAACTCTAAATCTAGTGAAGGGATTTACTTGAACTTGAAAAATGCAGTGATCAAGAACAGTAACTGTTAACAGGCTTCTTTTTTAATTACCTCCGTTTCTTTCATTTCCATATATTTTATTCTCCACAGCATAACTCCAACACTATATAACTAATTGATCTTTGAAATATAAATAGATGACACAGTGTCATGTTTTACCAATATTATTCTACTCTCTAAAACAAGTGTTGTCATACAAGCAAACACATTTTGGCGGGGATTTTGCACTACTGTGACAAGCTCTTGTTCGGTTTGAATAAGGAACTGGGGCAATACAACCGCAGATCTTTCAATAAACAACAAAATCTTTGGTAGGTCTTTTATTTAACACCGCGATAAAAATGCACAACCGAAGAGAGACACAATATGTTCAAACAAGTGAAGAAAAGAAAGTACTTTAATCAGAACTTTTTTTTCAAGTATTAACACTTGAAACGAGAAGTATATATTTCTGCTTATTCTGACAATGTCATCTTGTGTGGACAATATCATTAGGTTGCCGAATATTCAAAAGAGTGAAGGTTTGAAATCAGATGCAGCTTTGCGTGGCACTATTAGATTTGAATCACTTTCAGCCTCGTTCAGCGCTCTTTTCAATTTTGGCTTATTGTGAAAAGGGTCTATTAAAATTCTACTTTTTTGATAATTCTTTAATATTTTTTTATTTTCTGTGCACACAAATTAAGCTGTCCTCGACATGTTATTGTGTGTACAAATGTATAAGCACGTCTGTCTGTCTGTCTGTCTGTCTGTCTGTCTGTCTGTCTGTCTGTCTGTCTGTCTGTCTGTCTGTCTGTCTGTCTGTCTGTCTGTCTGTCTGTCTGTCTGTCTGTCTGTCTGTCTGTCTGTCTGTCTGTCTGTCTGTCTGCCTGCCTGCCTGCCTGCCTGCCTGCCTGTCTGCATGCCTGCATGCCTGCCTGCCTGCCTGCCTGCCTGCCTGCCTGCCTGCCTGCCTGCCTGCCTGCCTGCCTGCCTGCCTGCCTGCCTGCCTGCCTGCCTGCCTGCCTGCCTGCCTGCCTGCCTGCCTGCCTGCCTGATACGAATGAATAGATTTTATGATTCCCCATAAACATAGATTTTCCTTAGCTAAGATTTGAAACTGGACGATACGAATGAATAGATTTATTTTTTATTTATTTTTTGACCTTGCGTTCAAGGATAACCCATGAAAGTGCAAGCACTTATTTCCAATGGGGTCCTTCGGTTTTTGCTGAAGAGACAGCATGCAGAAGAGACAGTATTGAGATACAAGGAATCCGGGTGCGATACCCTAGCTCTTTACGAATAGATCCCTTGGTTCTTTCACGTGCTCAGTGTATAGCACCGATACACGTGAGAATTACCTGGGTTTCATACCAGTACATCTCTAGTTGGGTGGGAAATACTTGAAGCATTTCTGAAATTGCCAGTGCCCTGGCCTGGAATCGAGCCGGAGACCGCTGGAATGGTAAACCAGTGTGTTACCACTCGACTACCGCACCACATCATGCTCCTAGCAGAGTTGTCGTTCGTTCCTCAACATACATGTAATGAATGTAATGAACCGCAGTGTAAGAGAGTGCACCTACATAGTAATATAATATGCTCAGTATGCGGTAATTGGTACTGGAGTTGAAACTGAAATGTATGTTTTAATTTAATGTCCATATTACGAGGAAATAAGACGTAAATTGTCTTCCTCGGAGCTAATAATGTAAAAGAAGGGTTTTATTTGTTAAATGATATTAACAAGCTTAGTTTCATGGAAACAAATGGGCATACAATTGTAACGATATTGAAGTGGTTGATAATTTAAACAATTTATGCACAGTGTTGAATTATACGGGAAGTTTAAATCAACCAAAGAACATTTTGTTGGTAAAGCCAATAAGGCCATACATACTTAATTGTGTACTACTACTAAAAGTAGTAGTAGTAGTAGAAGTAGTAGTAGTAGTAGTAGTAGTAGTAGTAGTAGTAGTAGTAGTAGTAGTAGTAGTAGTAGTAGTAGTAGTAGTAGTAGTAGAAGTAGTAGTAGTAGTAGCAGTAGTAGTAGTAATAGTAGTATGTTATATCAGAGCCTTGCCTTTAGGACGTTTTCATTGGCTGATTAATTTGAGGGAACAAGATAGTATCTTCCCTCTATATAATCCGCGTCTGTGATTGGCCGATTATCTTGTACGCACAATATAGCGATTGTGTCTTCCGCTCCAAAACAAAAAAGACGGGAAAACATACCTATTTTGTGTTTTCCCGTCTTTTTGGGGGGGAGGGGTGTGGGAGCGGAAAACACAATTTCTGTTTTCCTGTCTTTTTTTGGAGCGGAAAACACAATTTCTGTTTTCCCGTCTTTTTTTTTGGAGCAGAAAACACAATTTCTGTTTTCCTGTCTTTTTTGGAGCGGAAAACACAATTTCTGTTTTCCTGTCTTTTTATTGGACCGGTGATGTCACCTTAGTGCCACAGTATTTTTGCCTTAATTTATCTATCATTTTTATATTATACATTCCTTTACCCATATTAGGTACTTTCCTATCCATTTATTCCAATGTGAAATTATGTGAATGCAATACCATAAAGATAGAGTGCAGGTGAGGTATATAGTAGACAAGGATTTAGAAAAGAAGTATGACATTATAAAAGTTCCATTTTATAATTTTTGCTTACAAAGTTGAGGTGGAATTACCCGTATGTCGTAACAGAAATTAAACATTAATTTAGTACAATATTTATGTAGTAATTGAAATGATTACTTGAAATGAATGAGCTTCAACTAAAATGATCATAACTGAACGTTCTTTCAATCGCATCGCATACATTGTCACTAATTATAACTTTATTGTATATGCAGTTGATTTTGTGGTTTCATAACACTTAAATGTTCTTACTTCATTGGTCAAACTTCCCACCATACCCGAAAGTTATCCCAAAGATAAAAAAACGACAAATGTCATTTTTTGTATTTCGTGGAAACCATATATACTTAGGTTTGAAAATAGTCTATCGTAATTTCCGATAACGACTGGTTTTTATTGGTTTGCAAACTATTTATTAACATAAACGAACACAGTTAAATCACAACGATATAGCGTACGAATATAATAACTTGTTAAACATTTAAATCAAACAATGGTAAATACTACTTTTTATTCATATATGCATTCATGCACAACCATAAATGTACGATTTAAGCTAGTTTAAATAGTTTTATAAAAGCAATAACGATCCAGATAAACCTACATTTGTATACTAATAATGTAGCCGTTATCAATATATTTACCAAAGCGGTAGTTCCCGCATCTTAGAAAATATTAATATTACTGTTGTCGTAGTCAGATTTTGTTTATATACTTAAGAGCCGGTAATGAGCAAACCCATAAACTGTTAACATTCTAATTCTTCAGGAAAGCACAATTCACTGCGATGATTCCGGATGTAGTCGTGAGAACGTCCCACTACTGAAGACCTCATACCGCGCGTACTGTCGGGCTTACTATATGCTGGTCGACAACTGGCTCGCGGGAACCATAGGATCGGGCGTCCCTAACGACGACTATGACGTCAGAGTTATACGGAACGCCGTTGATGACAGCGTCCGCGACCTAACTATTAGTGCGGAAGACGAATCGACTTCCGGACTTGAAGAGGTTCAGCGTGTTTACGATCATCTGGTGGTCCTTTGTGTCCCGGGGCATTTGCGTACTGTCGTCTCCCATCGCCGCTGGTTGGACAAATGTTACCAGCTGTGTGTTAAAATCGGCGTTAAGTTATCGGATAATATGAAAGATCACATTCTACGACATGATCTGAGTAAGTTCTCGCCAATGGAAGCGTTGGGCTACGCCGTTATGTTCGGTGACGGAAGTGTGGGCTTCCGGAAGTTGGAAACTCTCGAGGAGCAGACGGAATGGGACCTAGCTCTGAAGCACCACTATGCTCACAATTGTCACCATCCGGAATACTTCAGGCAGGATCGTCAAGGCGGCGTTTCCGTTGTCCAAGATAGACGAGAGTCCATGGAAAACGACTCCGACGGAAGTCTCCATTTGGACGAGAGCATTCTGGACATGATGGCGGCTCGCGGGGAACGCGAGTTAAAGCATGATCACGTGATCTCCATACAGAAGCTACTAGACATGCCTGTCCAGTACCTGAGGCGGTACACGGACGCGGACCGGAAGTACGTCACGCAGACCATGGTGGCGTGGTCGGAAAAGGCCCGGAACTTCATGTCGGTCGAAGGGAATGCGCACATATTTGACGGACTGTTCGATGAAAGACACGTGGTTTATTGATAATTTTTCCCTGATTTTTTTGTTTCGTTCTGAAAACAGCTGAGTACTGATCATCCGGTCATCCAAACTAACAAACTAGCAGTCTCGAATCATAAAATGAATTGGACAGCATCGAATGTTGAAATGTAACTTAAACTAAACATTTTTTGAACGTATAAACTTTTTTTTAAATTATGTTTGCTTTTTATACTGTGAATGGTAAACTATACGTTATTTATATATCCAATATTCCAATATTGATTTTTTATCGATTTATTTTGTTTTGGTTGTGATTTTGTTAGTTTTTGTAACCTTTACAAAATGCCAATATCTTTATATATATACATTTTTACTTTAAGAAAACAACATTTTAACTGCATCTTACGTTTTATGACTTAAGATGCACAACTAGACGTTGAGTACAGCCAAAGCCATAGATTAATCAATCCGAAAAAATGATTATTTTTGGTGTACTTGTTACAGATAATATTCTTGAAGGAAAGTCTGTGGGACGGCAATATTACATGTATTTTTTAATGATATACATACGTTTTTATATGTTATATATTTATTTTTACAAAACATGTGTGAGTTTCAACTGTGTATAATTTCTAAGCATATATTTATTTAACACCACACTTTGAAAGCATAAGTTGTACAAAACTAAACGGGTAAACTTTAACATTTTAATACGTTTCTAAATAAAACAATGTTAACTTATACATTATATACATACCAATGATCTGCAAAGAACCTTTCTATGTTCGAATATTTTTGTGTTTACATCATTTTTAATAAACGAGAAATACAAGAAATTAAGTTTTCATATATACTAAAACCATGAAGCTTAGTTATTAGAAAATTGGGAAGCGTCCATGTGGTAATGAAAGCGTAACGTAACAGCGAAACGTTAACAGGGACAAAATAGCGAAATACATCGCTAAGAAATGTTACTGCATGAAATGCATGGATCCGTAGTAATCATGTTTTAAATTCATTACATGGTATTGTAATCTTTGTCTATACAAAACATGTATTACTTAAAACAACCATCTTCAAAGAAATCTCATTATTTATTGTACTAATGCGGATTATGTTCGGTAGCTGGGGTATTTCGATACTTTTCTCTTGTAAAAATCGGCACTGAACGTTCGGTCAGATCGGAGCCGACCTAGCATTTCTACGAGTTCGAGAGGTTTTCTTGTAGTTTATGTTGGAAAGTAGCCGTTTGTGGTCATTTTTCGTCACGAGGCATCCTTTCCCAACAAAATGGGACATAATTTACGAAAATCGACCGCCATTTAGGCACTAAATGGCTTAAAAATGTTGATGTAGGTGATTTTCTTGTGTCAAGAGATACCTACCTTGTTTATAGAAATTATATCAGAATTTTTTTTTATGAAAAAAGTTGTTTTATGACATATTGATAGTGTTAAAGTGACTTGGCCACTCGCCCAATACCTGTGCACTGATCGCTTTAATGTACCGGTATATTTTTTAGTTAGAATGAAGCGGATTATGTAAACGAAAAATTAAACCCTGAAATTCCGAATGAAGCCACTGGAGATAATACACTTATACTTATGTGTATACTTCTTATGATGTACCGTTATCGCATTCAAATAACTTAAATTAATATACCCGGTAGGCATTTTTTATTGAATCTTTACTAATATTGCCATTATCTACTGGCTGAATTTCAAAACAATTTTTCACTAATGTTCATTAGATTAGTCGCCCGAATTTCTTGCAATTAGTTTGATTTATAAAAAAATGCCGCCACGTCCTAAGGAAGTATTTCTCATTTACATGTTTATTGAAAACACCGGCCTGACGTCAGCAGCACATATTGAATTTTTAGATAATTTAAAAGAAATATTGTTTGGTTTACTTCAACTAAATTTCTATTGAAAATTTGCGATGGCCCATCATTTTCATTTTCCTTTACTACTTACTGATTTTACTGACAAAAACTATATGATTTTTACAAGTCATAGAGGCGACCCAGTGCTATCTTCGCCGTCTTATATCAGTATGTATTCGTCAGTCTTACCAGTGTAATTTATCGGAAATACCATATGGACATATTACATACACCAGGGTGCAGAATCAATGGGGTTTTCAGGGCTTTTCTGGACAGAATGTAATCACACCGTTAAGAACTTTATTTTTGCAAAAATCTCAAGTTATTGAAATACATTTGCAAATATCTATGGTGCCAAAAAGACAGTTTTTCTTGCAGTTTAAAGGTAAAAGAATAAATCCTTGAATACGTCTTAAATCGGAGACAAAATTTCACGTTGCGTGAAACATAACCGAGTACAATGAATGCAGTAAAAATGGAATTTTTGAACAAGAAGACATGTTTATTAAATAAAGTAATTCTGATGTATTTCACATTGCCATGAGCAGCATAAAATCTGTCTTTTGAGCACTAGTCGAAATTCTTAAGAAAACTAGTTTAAAGAAGTTATTTGAAATAAAGCAACACTTACCGTCGTGTTAAAATCCATTAACGTTAAAAGGTGGGAACCCCAACAGTCACGTGATCCTGCACCCTGTACACGGAAACACAATATTTCAAATCATTGTTGAATTTGCATGTACTGTGGAAATGCCGACGACGAATGTGTTCGTCTAAACAGAGAGACCTAAAAGCATCAATTGTGTTTATTTATAGATCGTTGGAACAAGCCACAGCATTAAATCCGTTATTTTTTTCGTCTGGAGAAGTCAGACTCTGTCAAAACATTATCCAGCGTAATGTATTACGATTACCAGACCAGTCCGCTTTGTAATAATAATTTCGATGTTTATATCCAACATGAAAGGCTTATTTATGCAACTTGAACGGTTTTGTTGGGGTTATGTCTTATACTGTTGCATTTTCCATTGATAGCGTTCTGCTGACTTTAGCATATTTTTTCTTTCGTTATTCGATACTGTCAAGCGTATTTGAAATTCTTATCGTAGAATTTGACCGGTTACAAAGTCAAAATGAATTCAGGTGATAAAGGTGTGTTGACAGTGTGCACCATCAGTAAAAACAAGAAACCGTCGGAGACGGGTGATGCTCCCCAAAGGTTTTTTGTCACAAGATTGCACTATATATTCAGATAAAAGGAAACGTCTTGAGGGGCATAACTTTGGACAAAATAATACGATGGATGGTTTAGCAACTTAAAAAATTCAAATTTCAAAGGGCCATAAATCTGTGAAAAATCATCCGACCAAAACCGGCTGATAATATGCACATCTCCTGTTGGTAGTGAAGCTTCCTATAAAGTTTCATTGAATTTCCGTAGTAAGTTGCTGAGAAATAGCTCGGACAAGAATTGCACTATATGTACAATGGAAAATTTCAAAGGGCCATAACTCTGTGAAAAATCATCCGACGAGAACCGGCTGATAATATGCACATTTCCTCTTAGTAGTGAAGCTTCCCATAAAGTTTCATTGAATTCCGGTCATTAGTTGCTGAGAAATAGCCCGGACAAGAATTGCACTATATGTACAATGGAAGATTTCAAAGGGCCATAAGTCTGTGAAAAATCATCCGACCAGAACCCGCTGATAATATGCACATTTCCTCTCGGTAGTGAAGCTTCCCATAAAGTTTCATTGAATTCCGGTCATTAGTTGCTGAGAAATAGCCCGGACAAGAATTGCACTATATGTACAGTTAATGGAAAATTTCAAAGGGCCATAACTCTGTAAAAAATCATCCGACCAGAACCGGCTGATAATATGCACATCTCCTCTTGGTAGTGAAGCTTCCCATAAAGTTTCATTGAATTCCGGTCATTAGTTGCTGAGAAATAGCCCGGACAAAAATTGTGCACGGACGGACGGACGGATGGACACACGAACACACGGACAGACGAAGCGGCGACTATATGCTCCCCCCAAATTTTTTTTGGAGGAGCATAAAAATCCAAAAACATTCTTGTGTTATTTTAACAATTTGTTCGTTGAACAATGTCTTTTAATTTATTTTTAAGTAAATTGGTATACTGGATGGTATTTCTGAAACAAAAGCTTAGTCCTCATATATTAAATTTCCGATGATATGTAAATGCAGACATATCAGCAGAAATGCGGACCAAAATACATGCACTATATTTTATAACATGGCACGTTAACAGAAACGACTGGTATAATCCATATCTAATTGGACAAATGCTTCAAATGATTATTACATAACGTTATACTTAGAATGTACTGTTTGAGTCGTATGCGTTGTTAAGCCGGTTAGGTAAACAATTTTAGGCTACGTGTACCAGGTAGCTGTTTGGTATAAACAAAGCAAGAACAAATAACAAAAACAAAGACATTTATCGGGAAAAAATGTGTTTGTATAAACCGTCTGTTTTTCCAAACCTAGAAAGATAAACAGATACTATGGAACAAATATGCAATGTCACATTTAGAAAATTGTTGTTCACTGCCCAAAAGTGTGAGCATTTACGAAAATTCATGAGCAAGACAAACCAATTAATTACAGCCAAAATACCTCACGCGGGGGGCAAGAAATGGTGTGCAGAAGGTAAATATGGTAATACATAATCAAAGGGAAATAAGACCGATTATTAAATTTGATTTTGCATCATTGGGTCACCTTTGTAAATTATATGCGTTTTGAAGCGGGTATGTACGATCTTATTATATTTTTCATAAAAAATATAAAACGTTGGTTAATAAAAATCTAAAATACAAGTTCAGAAAAATAGTACCGGAAAATAAACGAGATAAGATATTCATTCAATTTCTAATAATTTTCTGTAATTGTAGGTATTGGCGTAAACTTGTTCGGTATGAATTTTATTGAAATAAACAATTGATGTAAATGCAACATCCAATTAAAATCTGTATCGTTTAAATGACGTGAGTGAAAATATTATTTATGGGCGAATACAAATTCATGAATTACATTGTATCAACATCAAAAGAAAAAGCTCGCTGGGAACCGAAAACATGCGGATTTGTACGCGGCTTCGCTGGAGTTTGAATAAAAAAACGTTATTTCTATAAAAAAATTCATAATGTTATATAACTTTCCACATCTATATGCAAATGTTGGTTTAAGATTGCAAAAATAAAATATTGCCACTAATATCGAACATATACTCTCTTAAATAATCCGAATTACGCGTTATCAGAGGGGGTTATCACGTTAAAAAAAAGATGGCGACCTCCATACCGAGACATGTATTTTCGCCGTTTTATACCCTTTATTACTTGTATAATTTGTTCAAACGCCGCTCACTTTCCAGCCATATCAGAAAGAAAGTGATCAGAGTTTATTTCGTTTTTGGCCTGGGACGTAGCCCCAATGCCATAGTAATGATACAAATTTCTGAGCCTACCCGAATTGACTGGCTGTCAAGAACCAAATTCCCAAAACTCCGATTTACCGCTTAATTCATGCGCAATAAAAGACGTTCTACGCAGATCTCAATAACACGCCTTGTAAATACAGAACATCACTATATAACATGACAGTGTCATAAAAAGTGAAACAAATATTATTGAAGCAAAATTGCTAAAGATTGGCTACGACATATTGTTTACATATTCATGCGAGAATAAGTTCCTCACTTGACGGTCTAGGCCGAAAAGATATGAGTGTTTACGGTGACAGTAAGAATAATTTTTTTCTGAGACATTTTTTAAAGACATAATATTTGGTATTTATAAACATATTTAAAATATTGTTACTTTATTTTGCGTTAACAAGATATTCCAGAAAAAAGAAAATGAAAAAAAAAATTCACGATCATTCTCGGAAATAGACGAAATAACCGGATATGGTATTCCACTGCGCAGATCGAGCGCGCAAATCGAGCGCGAAAAGTTCTACGTGAGACAAAGTACATAATCTGTACACCGTTCTTTATCAGGGTAAGTGGATTTTCTGTTGTATACACATTACAAAGGAAGTATGCGTGTTTTCCTGATCTGTTAATTATGTAATAGAAAGCCTATTTTAGGCTTTTGAAAGTGATGCATTTGACGCCAACAATGACAGTATTTTGCGGCCATGTTGTTGTTGTTGTATATCTTCACCGCCTATGTAGACGGGATTAGGGATCATACGGACCATGGACCATACGGCCCAGACCATACGGCCCAGATTCTCGGACAGACGGCCCAGATTATCGGACTATACGGCCCAGATTTGCGCGGACCATACGGCCCAGATTTGCGAAGCATACGGACCATGTCTTAATTAATAATTTAAATATTAAAATTGTAGTATTTCATGTTCATTCAAGCATGCTTTATATTATTTCATCGTGTAAGGACACAAATATGGATATGGATACCTTTGTAAATTCTTTTATTGTTTGTTATAATATCGACATCCAAAAAACACATCAATTTCAGGCACATATTTATAGAACACTTCTAAACAAATACATATATATGTACAACAAATAAAAAAACTACATTTATAGCAATTTTGTGAGATGTGAGCAAACGAATGTACAAGAACAAGTTTTATTACATACATACAATCAAACAAAAAACAAACAGATACAACAATATATATATATATATATATAGATATATATATAGATATATATATATAGATAGCTAGATATAGAGATAATAGATATAGAAGATAAGATATATATAGATATATATATATATATATATATATATATATATATATATATATATATATATATATATATATATATATATATATATATATATATATATATATATATATATATATATATATATATATATATGTATATAACAAACAATGTTAGGCTACGTGTACCAGGTAGCTGTTTGGTATAAACAAAGCAAGAACAAATAACACAAACAAAGACATTTATCGGAAATAAATGTGTTTGTATAAACCGTCTGCTTTTCCAAACCTAGAAAGACAAACAGATACTATGGAACAAATATGCAATGTCACATTTAGAAAATTATTGTTCACTGCCCAAAAGTGTGAGCATTTACGAAAATTCATGAGCAAGACAAACCAATTTATTACAGCCAAAATACCTCACGCGGGGGGCAAGAAATGGTGTGCAGAAGGTAAATATGGTAATACATAATCAAAGGGAAATAAGACCGACTATTAAATTTGATTTTGCATCATTGGGTCACCTTTGTAAATTATATGCGTTTTGAAGCGGGTATGTAAGATCTTATTATATTTTTCATAAAAAATATAAAACGTTGGTTAATAAAAATCTAAAATACAAGTTCAGAAAAATAGTACCGGAAAATAAACGAGATAAGATATTCATTCAATTTCTAATAATTTTCTGTAATTGTCGGTATTGGCGTAAACTTGTTCGGTATGAATTTTATTGAAATAAACAATTGATGTAAATGCAACATCCAATTAAAATCTGTATCGTTTAAATGACGTGAGTGAAAATATTATTTATGGGCGAATACAAATTCATGAATTACATTGTATCAACATCAAAAGAAAAAGCTCGCTGGGAACCGAAAACATGCGTATTTGTACGCGGCTTCGCTGGAGTTTGAATAAAAAAACGTTATTTCTATAAAAAAAATTAATAATGTTATATAACTTTCCACATCTATATGCAAATGTTGGTTTAAGATTGCAAAAATAAAATATTGCCACTAATATCGAACATGTACTCTCTTAAATAATCCGAATTACGCGTTATCAGAGGGGGTTATCACGTGAAAAACAAGATGGCGACGTCCATACAGAGACATGTATTTTCGCCGTTTTATACCCTTTATTACTTGTATAATTTGTTCAAACGCCGCTCACTTTCCAGCCATATCAGAAAGAAAGTGATCAGAGTTTATTTCGTTTTTGGCCTGGGGCGTAGCCCCAATGCCATAGTAATGATACAAATTTCTGAGCCTATCCGAATTGGCTGGCTGTCAAGAACCAAATTCCCAAAACTCCGATTTACCACTTAATTCATGCGCAATAAAAGACGTTCTTCGCAGATCTCAATAACACGCCTTGTAAATACAGAACATCACTATATAACATGACAGTGTCATAAAAAGTGAAACAAATAGTATTGAAGCAAAATTGCTAAAGATTGGCTACGACATATTGTTTACATATTCATGCGAGAATAAGTCCCTCACTTGACGGTCTAGGCCGAAAAGATATGAGTGTTTACGGTGACAGTAAGAATAATTTTTTCTGAGACATTTTTTGAAGACATAATATTTGGTATTTATTAACATATTTTAAAATATTGTTACTTTATTTTGCGTTAACAAGACATTCCAGAAAAAAGAAAATGAAAAAAAAATTCACGATCATTATCGGAAATAGACGAAATAACCGGATATGGTATTCCACTGCGCAGATCGAGCGCGCAAATCGAGCGCGAAAAGTTCTACGTGAGACAAAGTACATAATCTGTACACCGTTCTTTATCAGGGTAAGTGGATTCACTTTTGTATACACATTACAAAGGTAGTATGCGTGTTTTCCTGATCTGTTAATTATGTAATAGAAAGCCTATTTTAGGCTTTTGAAAGTGATGTATTTGACGCCAACAATGACAGTTTTTTGCGGCCATGTTGTTGTTGTTGTATATCTTCACCGCCTATGTAGACGGGATTAGGGATCATACGGACCATGGACCATACGGCCCAGACCATACGGCCCAGATTCTCGGACCGTACGGCCCAGATTATCGGACTATACGGCCCAGATTTGCGCGGACCATACGGCCCAGATTTGCGAAGCATACGGACCATGTCTTAAGGTCATAATACACTAAATAGTTTCCCTATATAATTCAATGTAAAAGCGACAACTTTGAGCGAAAATAAATGCAACATTTTGCACATAGAGACCCCCATAACCATACCTTTTCTTAAAGGCCATTCTAAGCGGAATCGATGTATGCAATAAAAAGGATATGTCATGTACAATGCAAGAAAGAACTTGACATAAATCAAAATCGACTGTTTTTGCAACTTTTTTTTTCGGCCGTTTCTTAGTGGAATGTAACTTTTTCTAGTGCAATGGTTTACTATAGTCTTCACGTGTATCATATTTCAGGGATTCAGTAGTTAACACCTATTCATTCCCTGCCATTATCTCCGCAAGATAACACCCGAATAATGGTAAAACGTGTAAAACATGCCTTCCTGTCAACTATGATATTTTTTTAGAGAGTACAGCCCTTCATGAAGCGATCATTTAGTGTATTGTAACCTATTAGACAACGTTTACTGTTAACATCGCGAAAAATAAGCACTTCTCGATACGTATAAACCTATTTTCTATGTGCATGCCAATTTTCAGACCGATCTTTCACGTAGAAATGCTTGAAAATGCATTTTATTATAACGCCTGATAAGCCATGTGGCTTTCGCGTTCGGAGCTTTGATTTATAACGGGCGGTCAGGCGTAAAACGATTACCCTAAGTAATTACAATCGGTCAAAATACTGGAATATTGTTACAAGCTATGTAGAAAAAGAAGTAAACAACTATTAAAACGTGTTCATGAGCTCTTTCAGCACAAATTGTTGCGATTTGAGATGCTCAAGACGAGTTTTTGTACGTTTTTTTTCTTATTTTCCTCTGAAAACGTATTTTCTTCTTAAAAACTCACGATGCTCCTTAAATTCGTGAAACAAACGCATTTATTCCGTGAAATTCGCCAAAACGCGTCATATCCCACTAAAAGAATGATGATTTTCTGTAAATACAGCTCCTTTGAGACTTGACCTGGTTTTGCGTTTAGGTCATAATACACTAAATAGTTTCCCTATATAATTCAATGTAAAAGCGACAACTTTGAGCGAAAATAAATGCAACATTTTGCACATAGAGACCCCCATAACCATACCTTTTCTTAAAGGCCATTCTAAGCGGAATCGATTTATGCAATAAAAAATATATGTCATGTACAATGCAAGAAAGAACTTGACACAAATCAAAATCGACTGTTTTTGCAACTTTTTTTTCGGCCGTTTCTTAGTGGAATGTAACCTTTTCTAGTGCAATGGTTTACTATAGTCTTCACGTGTATCATATTTCAGGGATTCAGTAGTGAACACCTATTCATTCCCTACCATTATCTCCGCAAGATAACACCCGAATAATGGTAAAACGTGTAAAACATGCCTTCCTGTCAACTATGATATTTTTTTAGAGAGTACAGCCCTTTATGAAGCGATCATTTAGTGTATTGTAACCTTACGGTAGTGCACCTCTAATGATTTCCCGCGGTTTCTTCGAAGGTTGAAGAGCCTACTATTAGGTGCCGTAGCCTAGTGGTTAAGGCGATAGACTAGAAATCTTTTGGGATATTCCCGCGCAGGTTCGAATCCTGCCGACGACGTATACTTTTTTGCGACGGGTTTTATTTATTTTCTAACGTAATTTGATTTAATATGGCATATAAGCTATATTTATTGTTAAATATGTTGCAATTTTTATGCACATTTTTCAATTATTAAAATTAAAACAACGTTATGGCGAAATTGGGTGATTTACTGTTGAATATACGAACCATGCATATTGCATTTTTATTTTTATTTCAAAAACTAAACGGTAAATCTGTCTATTTCTTGGTATTTTTGCTGTATATAGTGTTTCTATAAAAACTAAGTTTAAAGTATGACTTAAATGATACTATTTTGAATTTTATGACACTTTGTTTTTAACCGACCCAATTTTTACTTGGCTGAAATCATTTACATTTCATGGCGCTCTTCCATAGATAAAAATTTGTAAAAAATAAATGTCTGTAAAAGAATACTTATTTCATCTTGTTTAAACTTTAAACACCTTTACAGCATCTGTACACACCAACTGCATGCCCATATTTGGAAATTTGAATGAATTATGGAACTTTTATATACCCCAGGGGTAAAAATAAACTGGACAAAAGCCGAGCGTGGGGGTGGTTTTGAAAAGATCGGTATATTTTTTTAAAAAGCATGGAAAGCCTACCTACAAATTTGCATGTAGTTCAGTGAAATGATGCTGATTAAGAAAATAATTAAAAAGATTATATTTGAATATGTGCCCATTAGAGGTGCGCTACCTTAATTAATAATTTAAATATTAAAATTGTAGTATTTCATGTTCATTCAAGCATGCTTTATATTATTTCATCGTGTAAGGACACAAATATGGATATGGATACCTTTGTAAATTTCTTTATTGTTTGTTATAATATCGACATCCAAAATACACATCAATTTCAGGCACATGTATATAGAACACTTCTAAACAAATACACATATATGTACAACAAATAAAAAAACTACATTTATAGCAATTTTGTGAGTTGTGAGCCAACGAATGTACAAGAACAAAGTTTTATAACATACATACAATCAAACAAAAAATTAACAGATAAAACAAATATATACATATATATATATATATATATATATATATATATATATATATATATATATATATATATATATATATATATATATATATATATATATATATATACATATATATATAAACTGTATAAGAAAAAATATTTATTATATACAACCAGACAAACAAACAGATATATACCTTTTCACTCAATCGTTCACACTAGCAAAAAAACAAACACACGTACACAGGTCCATACAGTCTACAGCACTCATTCAGAAGCTCACTTGTACTAATCTCTTTTTTCCCGTAGCGGTCCAAAGCCGCGCACAAACGCCCTTGGATGGCACGGGTTTGCCTACTCTGATGACGCTGTAATTTCTTTACCTTGATGAGCTTGCACTGCATAGGCACCTCTTTAGCTTCGTCGAACAGCAGGGTGATTAGCAGATAGAATGAGAGATTTCCCTTCTTCGCCCTGCGGTTAAGGCGGTTGTGCCAGCCTTCTACGTCGTTGTTGGTCCTCACTAATCTTCCGTAGACTGACCAGTTTTCAACCGCACATACGTTGTTCGTCAGCCACGTGTTTTCAGCATAGGCGAAGAAGGGGGCTAGTTGTTCGCTTTGGCCTTTCTCCATGAGTTAACCGAACGCGGGACGGATGTCGGCTGGTGGCAGAAGAGGGAGCGCGAAGCACTTCCGTAGCAACTTATAAACTCGATCCCTACTCTCATACGCTGTACTGAGTCCAATCTCCTGGCACTTCCGCCACAATGCCTGGCCGAAGTGGAAGGCACAGCCGTTGATATCGGGATCCGTGTAGACTTGGCGCAAAGCCTGCCATAGACCGGCCTCAAAGTCAGCAACGAACGTTGTTACTTTTGGTTCACTGAGAAGAGTGTTCACTTTCTGCAACACCTGAAAAGATTAATAAACAAACATTACTAACTGAAAATAAACCATACTGAAAATAGCATTACCGTAATAACTCTATGTTTTCGGACACTTAAAAATAATTATTTTTGTTCGTGTCCGAAAACTTAGATACGAAAAATATTCACAATAAACAGGTGTCCGAAAACTTAGAGTCGAAAATTGAAGTGTACGAAAATAGCGTCAATTGCATCAACGACTACCAGTATTAGCACACGCTTGTAAAATACCATGCCGTATAGTATAAATTACAGTTATATATGTTTGCACTGCATTTCAAATAATTTTAAATGCCTAATTTATTTGAACGAAAATTACTACAAGGTTGTACTTTGACCAACGAGTTAAAAGACTAGCATGTGATGTACCGATACTAGCTAGTATGAACCTGTAATTAACGCAATAAAAAAGCAAACTATGGATTCTTTGTTTGTTTATATCCGATAGTTGTTGTCTAATTGTTCGTAAAACTTGCAATAGGGTGCATCACACTTGGAAGCGTTTAGTGTTTGTCACAGTTATTTTACTGAGAAGGAGTAGTACAATTGCGGTAGATAATTGGCACTACCCATGGTCATTGTCATATATATATATGTTGATATATGACCTATTTATAAATGACAAAAAAATGTCAAGTTTTCGTCAATAAAACATTCTGTCTGTCTGTCATACCGCTAAAGCTATCGGGCGAAACCACTGTTTAATACCGGTTTACAAGGTCATTTACCCAATAACGCAAAGGTTATGGTCCGTTGCCCTCAGACATAAACCTGCTTTGTTTTATGATGTTCATCCGGTTGTAAAACCCCATGATAGAAGTGTCATTAGATATCACAACAGGATCGAAATTCGGTAAAATAGCGCTGTCAAATATACTGTCCGAAAACTTTGAGACATTAATTATGGACGAAAACTCGAGTGTCCGAAAATTAAGTAATGAAAAATAATTATTTTTGCTAAAAAAGGGGTGTCCGAAAACTTAGAGTGTCTGAAAACATAGAGTAATTACGGGACTGAAAATAAACCATACTGAAAATAGCATTAGTTATCAAATATGTGACCTCGTCGTCTTCGAGGGAAACTCGTCGGCTTGTCGGCTACACTCGCGGAATGGCACTTAAACCTTCTGCCTTCTGGGAATGGCCCTCCAGAGAAATACGTGTCATTGACACAGCCACAGGCTAACAATTACTCCTAGCAATACTCAGCTTGGGAAAACACGTCCACTCGCATCAATCACCCGTGCACCAGAGACCGTATTATCTCGTGCTACCCAGCATGCACTATACCGATTTGCCGCTAGTTCCCAATCACGAGGTATGTGCGCATTTTGTAGACCGGGCACCGGCACAACACTCCTCCCACTTTTCTCCTTTTGCGACGCCACACAGCGAAGGAATCGTACCGGCGCAACCGATGAAGTAATAGTGCCCATTGCGTAAGCACCTTGACCTAACACCTCAAAGTTAGGTCTGCATGCCGGCCGGCTTTCGTCCGACCTCTCTGTTTGCGCAACGTCTGCAATAGACCACAACTAAAGTTATTGCATCTCCATAAAACGTCAGTACCCCCTTTTTAATTATATTAAAATCATATGACTTAGTGCAAATAAGCTTATGTTATTTATATGAACTTATATGCCCTAACAAAAAAAAAGTTATTTTCCAAACAAGGTCCTGTAACTCCTGCCCTTTTCTTGTCCACACAATCAATGGACAGGAGTACCCACCTTGCAACATATTTACACCAACTTTAACAGTAAAATAAATGCCAATAAATACATCCGCCTTGCAGCACACATGAAAAGGCCCTCGCCCCCACATGGAACTGCATAATCTACAATAAAAATCCTGTTGGTTATATAATAAAATCACAAGAAATTTAACTAAGGGACTACAAATGCGTTAAAATACATATCTAAGTGGCAAAAAGGTTAAAAGTATAAGAATAACAATAATCTTATTTTTGTCCAAGTATAATACCTATAATTGCTTTATACAGATAAAGTACATTTTGCAGCATAATCACTTCATTGACATCTGGAGGGAAAGACAACTAAAACAAAACAAAAAAAATTGTACCCACCACCACCCTTTAACAATATTTAAGACAGACGACTGGTGCCCGGCACTACACTCTCCTCCCACTTTTCTCCTCTTGGGCCGGCGCCCCCATGGTAATCGTACGGTCGCACCCAAGGCAGAAGAGACAGAGACTCAAATGGGACCATGATCTCCCTCCCGCAGGCACAGGAGTGCCTTTGCCTAGCGGGTTACATACAGACCGCTGCATTCTAGCGGTTAGTAAACAACATTGTTTCTTATGGATATCTAAAATACCATCATATTAGTTAAATGAAAAAACAAAAACATTCTTGTCGGCTTTCATCCGAAAATTATAAACAATATACTTACAAAAAAAAACAAAAAAACAAAATAAAGTGTACATGCACCGGGAACCACCTCCGGCCATTCAGAAAATCAATGTGATGCAACGAGACAGTTGCCGTCAAGCATGGTCACATAAAAAATTAAAAAGACCTGCAAATATTGTTTAAAAGAAAAAAACAATAAAAAAACAACAGTATGGAGTGCGACAAAATTCTACGACATTGCTCGGCATATTGTTGGTTAAAAAGAAATTCATGAGACATGATACAGCTATGACGAAGTGATTGAAGTGATTGATTCGCAAATCTTAATATGGAAGGATAAAAGGTGATGGAGGTACCAAGACTGAGATATTGCAGGGAAAACCGGGTTCCTATTCACCATCTACGTAGTTACCACATCCGATGGTGCGGTGTGACAGCGCGGACGGCACAAGATAATTTGGGACGACACTTTATATTTATGCATTAAACCCCTTTTTTTGCAGAGCACTGCTCAGATTAATTTCAATCTTATAGTTCCAACAATATTGCGATAAAAGCCTGGGCTTAAACTGAGACAATAGGACATTTATCTATTCAAACCAATCTAATCAACTTACTCCCAATGTTTAATAGAAATCCTACTTTTGTTATTCTGCGTACACCGTAATACATTATCAACATCACAAATCAGATAGTTTCCAGTAAAGATATATCAGAGTAGTAAGGAGGATCACAAAAATAAGGTACCATACCTCTGTTAGTATTATGTGACTGCAATTTATTGTAATTGTTTAACTTGGGGGTATTTTTTTTTAATTGTTTTCCAGTAGTAGTTCTAGTTCTAGTTTTACTAACAATTAACCTCGCCCTTTACAAGTTTAGGCGGTACTGATTGATACGAGCCGGATCCACATGCCCGGCGGTCGGTTTGGCCTTATCTCCAGTGGCCGGTTTGGCCATCTCTCCCACTGCCTGGTGAATCGCCGCTCCCTGGGCCACTTCGGCCGCCACCTGGTCGGCCCTGTTAGTCGCCAATTTTCTCGCCGCCTCTCGACTGGCTGCTTCGGCAGACTGGACCGCCTTCCGTTGTATGCCAAACGCATCCATGCACACAGAATCCCCATGGTCTCCTTCAGTGCTCTCGCCCATGACCATCCTTGGATCACTGACGACATCTGGTACTGTTGGCAGCACCAACGGGACTGCATCGCGCACGTCCTTGACATGATGTGGGCCTCCCCTCTCGAGGCTCAAAACCTCATTATGCTTGGCCACGGACTTTGTGTTTTCAAGACAAGCACGCTGCAAATGTCCCCATCCACCACAATTAAAGCACGATATGCCCCGCCTCGCCATGCCAGGATACTCGCCCAAATTGGACCCATATCTACCTCGCTTGGATCCCTCAGAGCGGAAATTTGAATTTTGGTATCCACCATGGTACCGATTGTTTCGCCAGTTCCCGGTGCTCCCATCGTAAGCATTTGGGCCGGATCCCCTTTCGTAGGCATGTTGGCCGTTGTACCACCGGTTCCGGACCTTCCGTGGGTAGGGGGCCCTCCACAAAGTATTCAGCGTAGTCTTCATTTCGGAACGGCTGACCCGGTTGTCGGATAAAGGAATCAACGCACGAACTTCCAAATAAGTTTGATAATCGCTCCACAGCATCCAGCAGCTTCTCAACCACCTGGGTCAATTTTTCGGCCGCAGACACACTGACCTCCTCTGCAGTGGGTGCCTTTTTCACCTCGTGAACCCACCTCGACTCTTCTTGCTCACTCTCCTGGGTATGCCTCGGAGCCGCGGCGTAAGTCGACTGAACATGACTATAAGACTATAAATCTTTATCATTTTCATCGCATCTCCCATCGATGTGGGTAGCTGCAGGCTTACATGCTTGCCGGCCTCCTTGTCAAGCTAACCGTGACAAAACTTCGTCACTGCCTGTTCAGCGGCGTATGCATAGGGCAGATCACGAAACGCCACTTTTGCCATCTTCAGCGCCCGATCTGACCAATCGTCTAGGGACTCACCTACTTCCTGATGGGCAACGTGGAAACGGCCCTGTGCGGTGGCGGTTAGCTCCCTGACGCCAAAACGTTCCTGCAGCCGCTGCATTAGCTCTGCGTAAGGTACCGTCCCTCTCCCTTCGGTAAGCAACGCATAGAAATCGACCGCCTTTCCTGTCAAACACCAACCAAGGCAATCGGCGCATTCTGCATAAGACCTATCTTGCACCCTTGCGTAGCGCTCAAACTTGCTCTGAAAAACCAATCAATTGCTTTGCCCATCATATAGAAGGCTCGTAGGCAGTTTTGTCAGATCATCCCGATCTTTAAGTGTCGGGGGAATACTTGGGTCAGGAGGGTTGCTTGGTCCGGGCAGGTTATTGAAAACCGGGGCATTGCTTGGTATGGGAATAGTGATGGTAGATGGAATTGGGACAGGTAGACCATTTAGGGCAAGAGGACCATTTGATACACATTGGGGTTTAGTATCTTCCTTTGAAGTCACCTTAGATAGCGCCGGCATGCCGTAACCATCTAACACGCGCCGGTGCATACGTGGTAAAAGGACCGTGGACGGGGCCTTAAAGGTAATATTATCAGGGCTACGTTCCCTAGAACCTATCGCCACAGCGGACCTCCCCTTGCGCAAACCGAACAACTGAGGCGGAGCGGGGACGCTTGATGCGACATCAAACGGGTTCGGCATTCCTGTCACCACAGGGTCCGGCTGCAACAACAGACGCTTGGGGAACAAAGGCTTTGCAAACTGGGGAAGTGAATCGTCCCATTGAGTAATGTCTGCCTCTAGCTTCGAAATCTCCGTCAATAGCTCGGCCTTAAACCGATCTTGAGCGCTTACGCTACTCATTTTTGCAATTTATATAAATGTAGAAATTAAATTTAAAAAATATAAAAAGAAACAAATAAAATTAAATTTCCCAATAATAACCAATTAACAAAATCACTATCGCTGTTGTTGCTATAAATAATAAATAAAAACTGCAGATAAAAAACCCGAAGCTAAACACAACAACAAAAACTCTCAAATGTCCGTACCTTCAGGCGTTACGTATAGGGAAACCATACGTACAGAGGTTTAAAAATAGCCTTGGTAAAAACCCTGGGATACCATACATACAGAGGTTTAAAAATAGCTTTGATAAAATTCCCTGGTTAACCATACACAGAGGTTTAAATAGCCTTTCTGATAACAAGGGCTTTACAGGTTGCAAGCTATTTATTAACGTTAATCAACACAGTTTAACTTCAACGATAGAGCACATGATTATATAATTGCTTGTTAAACATTTAACTAAAACAATGGTAATACATACTTTTAAGTTATGTATGCATTCTAACACAACCATCTAAGTGCCATATAGCCATATACGCTAATTTAAATAGTTAAAAACGCCATAACAATTTAGATAAGCCTTCAATAATAATGTAGCGATTTTTAATTTGTTAACCAAAGCTGTAGCAGTCGCATCTTAGATACACATTAAATTGCTGTTGTAGTATAAAAGTGTAAAAATAACTTATCGGGTAAAGAGCCGGTTATGAAAAAAAAGCCTTAAACTGTAAACAATCTAATTCTTCAGGAAAGCACAATTCACTTCGATGATTCCGGATGTTGTCGTGAGAACGTCCCACTACTGAAGGCCTCATACCGCGCGTACTGTCGGGCTTACTATATGCTGGTCACCAACTGGCTCGAGGGGACCATAGGATCGGGCGTCCCTAACGACGACTATGACGTAAGAGTTATACGAAACGCCGTAGATGACAGCGTCCGCGACCTAACTATTAGTGTGAAAGACGAATCGACTTCCGGACTTGAAGAGGTTCAGCGTGTTTACGATCATCTGTTGGTCCTTTGCGTCCCGGGGCAT